>NW_028319263.1:285000-292500 GCF_062004578.1 Staurois parvus
CCTGGCTGTTATTCACAGCAGTGGGAGTCAATGGCTCTGTCTGCCCCCCCCCCCCCCCTTTCTCATTGGGTTACTACTGGCTGTTATTGACAGCAGTGGGAGTCAATGGCTCTGTCTGCCCCCCCGCCCCCTTTCTCATTGGGTCCCTGGCTGTTATTCACAGCAGTGGGAGTCAATGGCTCTGTCTGCCCCCCCCCCCCCCCTTTCTCATTGGGTTACTACTGGCTGTTATTGACAGCAGTGGGAGTCAATGGCCCTGTCTGCTCCCCCCCCCCCTTTCTCATTGGGTCACTGGCTGTTATTGACAGCAGTGGGAGTCAATGGCTCTGTCTGCCCCCCCCCCCCCGCCCCCTTTCTCATTGGGTCCCTGGCTGTTATTCACAGCAGTGGGAGTCAATGGCTCTGTCTGCCCCCCCCCCCCTTTCTCATTGGGTTACTACTGGCTGTTATTGACAGCAGTGGGAGTCAATGGCCCTGTCTGCTCCCCCCCCCCCTTTCTCATTGGGTCACTGGCTGTTATTGACAGCAGTGGGGGTCAATGGCTCTGTCTGCCCCCCCACCTTCTCATTGGGTCACTGGCTGTTAATTACAGCAGTGGGAGTCAATGGCTCTGTCTGCCCCCCCCCCCACCTTCTCATTGGGTCACTGGCTGTTATTGACAGCAGTGGGGATCAATGGCTCCTGCTTCTGTCTCAGCCATTGACGAGAAAGAGTCCTAGTATAGTGTAGACTCAGTGCGCATCGCTGGATCGAGGGGGGGCTTAGGTGAGTATTAGGGGGGCTGGGGGCACAGAGAATATTTTATTACCTTGAGCCTTTAGAGCCACTTTAAAGTGTTCATATTGCCATTAGTAGAAAAATTTATATTTTTGCCATTTGTTGGAGAGTTTCCAGTTATAAAGTTCTGGATTGTATTGTTACGTTCTGATCCAATCACAGTGCGAATTGTTTCTTTATTGTAATAATATTTCCATTGTTTAGTTACTTACAACTGCCACTTCAAAAATGATTTTTATGATAAGTGTAGCTAACTTTTTTTTTTTCTCTTTCCTTTCTTTCCACATGTCTGCTTGTATGGATGACCACATCTTATTGAACATCCGTGATGCTGCGAATCTCTGGAATCTATAAACGCTGGATATTGGTTATTTACAAAGTAGCTGTAAGTAGTGCTCATGTATCCATTTCAGTTTCTTTGACTATCTAGTTTTTTATTTTGTTAATTTCACTGTCACGTTTTTCAGGTGTTAAAATGTGAATTGCGGCATATAGATATTGAAATTCCAGCTTAACTCCTGGTGTATGTAAAAAAGAAACATTGTTCAATCGAATTTATTTTAAAATAAATAATTTAATGTTCCGCTGCCAGAAATCTGAGTGTTTTTTTTTTTTTTTCTTTCTTCATTTCCGCCTTTTGTAATCCCCTTTCCAATGCTTTTCAGACTGAGGGTTTATCTGCTAATTAGCTGACCATAAACATCTCGATTCCAACCGATTCATGCTGAATCAGTGGAAATTCAAGTAGTGGGTGGTCCCTTTTGGCACTTCAGCAGAAGCTGTCTTAAAAATTGAAGTAGCTGGGTGGAAAATTGTCAGCCGAACAGTGACGATCCTATCAGATGCAGTCACTGTTTGGGTATTCAGACAGTTCAGGATGCTGTCTGGATGCAGTTACGGGCAGGAGTGATTCCTCCATCCATGCTGTTTAGTGTGAATGGGGGAAACTTGTATGGCTAGCCTTGAAGGCCAGCTTCAAAGTCGTCCTGAAATGACTGTTAAGTTGCTAAAAATGGCATCGCTACCACAAAGTTTCTGTATGTCCGCTTACCTTGGCTGTTCAGTGTGCCCTTAGTCACTGCAAATGTGGAGCAGGCTTTCGCTTGGCCTTTTGCTATGATGCTTGACACCACTTTCCATTAGTGTGGTGCGAAGAGAGGCAAGGCCTCTGAGCCCAGTAATATGGATCAGGCAGCTGTAGAGCCACTCTTTCACATGGTGGTCTTGGTGATAAACTAGGGGTGCTCAGCCATTTGAAGAGTGAGGGCTACTTAAGTAATTTGGTAACCGGTCACAAACCTCAATGAAATGGTTCAGGATTTCGAATAACATAATGAACATTTTCCTCCTGCAGCCGTATGTATTGCCCCTCCTGTCCAAGTGTAAAACAAAATGTGACAGGGAAACCGCACTGTCTCTCTGGAGCATAAGGTGGGGTCGCAGTTGCGCCCCTGACGCTAAACCAGTGGTTATTGGTGTGTGGCAAAAACATTTATCAATTATGAGCTTTAAGGCCCCCCTCAAACTGTAAAGCCCTTGTTATTCTGAGCTGTTCTGAGCCCCTCTATGGCTGGTTTTGCACTCATGCATTGCAGGTATAGAGCAGTGCGCCGGCAGCTTTCCTGCAAGTTACTTGGGGTTTGCCATAGACTATTATATCTTACAGATGTGGTGCACTTTCAGAAAGCACACCAATCCCACTGGATATAATAGAAGCCTATGGCTCAGTGCAGCTAACCTGCAGGAAAGCAACACATGCAATGCGCTGCACCTGCAGATCACAGGGAAAGCAGCCGAATGACCTTATTTAAAAAATGCTAATCTGCCGATTGCAAAACAATGTGATGTTTAATAAACTGACCCTATTCCTCTACCAGCTTCAGCTGGCATCACTAGGCTGCTAGAAGGTTCCCAGATGAAGTGTAATTAGTATCAGTGTCTGATACAGGAGCCATCACTACAGAAGAAGCTTTGGTTTATGCAGCTCCTGCTCGCTCCTCAGCTGCCAGTGCTGGCTCCATGCACTCTCATGCTCTGGGATGGCGAGTTGGCAACCCATGATCTGGGCTTATCGACCCGTCATCCCATAGCATGAGGTTGCGGGTCACATCAGAGGGCTCTGCGGGCCACAGGTTGAGCACCCCTGTGCTAAACCAAACTAATAATCAAATACATACTAAACTCAAAATGTAAAAAATCCCGTCAGGTATGTTTATTATAACAGAAGAGACCCTAATATTATTTTTCTGTTGTAAATGCTCCCCCCCGTCTGTCAGCAGTAATGTACAAGTAATGAGTTCAGAGTACATTTATGGCACTTGCTCTGTGCTGTGGTGCCATTATCTCTGCCTGCCCATTCAAGCGACTGAACAGAGCGAACCTGGAAGAAAGACTATGAGAAGATGGCTCATAGCGCTGCGTGTTGGAGGCCATCTTCTGACAGTGAAGTCGATCATAAAGTGGTTCTGGCATAAACCTGCTGGGAGACCGTTTTTAAACAGTTTAGTGGAATTTATTACTGCTTTAACCCCTTGCCTACCAGTCACTTCTACCCCCTTCCTTACCAGGCCAATTTTCAGCTTTCAGCGCTGCCGCACTTTGACAATTGCGCGGTCATGCAACATTGTACCCATATGAAATTTTGATCATTTTTTTCTCACAAATAGAGCTTTCTTTTGGTGGTATTTACTCCCCGCTGGGCGCTTTACTTTTTGCGCTATAAATTAAAAAAGTGCAAAAAATTTGTGAAAAAAAAAAAAGTTTTTTGTTTCTATTATAAAATTTTTCAAACAGGTAATTTTTCTCCTTCACTGATGTGCGTTGATGAGGCGGCAGTGATGGGCACTGATAGGCGGCAGTGATGGGCACTGATAGGCGGCAGTGATGGGCACTGATAGGCGGCAGTGATGGGCACTGATAGGCGGCAGTGATGGGCACTGATAGGCGGCAGTGATGGGCACTGATAGGCGGCAGTGATGGGCACTGATAGGCGGCAGTGATGGGCACTGATAGGCGGCAGTGATGGGCACTGATAGGCGGCAGTGATGGGCACTGATAGGCGGCAGTGATGGGCACTGATAGGCGGCAGTGATGGGCACTGATAGGCGGCAGTGATGGGCACTGATAGGCGGCAGTGATGGGCACTGATAGGCGGCAGTGATGGGCACTGATAGGCGGCAGTGATGGGCACTGATAGGCGGCAGTGATGGGCACTGATAGGCGGTACTAATGAGGTGGCACGGATAGGCGGCACTAATATGCAGCACTGATAGGCGGCACTAATATGCAGCACTGATAGGCGGCACTGATAGGCGGCACTGATAGGCGGCACTAATATGCAGCACTGATAGGCGGCACTGATAGGTGACACTGATGGGTACTGATAGATGGCACTGACTGGCACAACCGCTGGGCACTGACTGGTGGCACTGACGGGCAGCACTGGTGGGTGGGCACAGGTGGGTGGCACTGGTGGGCACAGGTGGGTGGCACTGGTGGGCACAGGTGGGTGGCACTGGTGGGCACAGGTGGGTGGCACTGGTGGGCACAGGTGGGTGGCACTGGTGGGCACAGGTGGGTGGCACTGGTGGGCACAGGTGGGCGGAGCTAGTGGGCGCACTGCTGGGCACAGGTGGGCGGAACTTGTGGGTGGCACTGCTGGGCACCGATCATCAGGGCACTGATCATCAGTGCCCTGATGATCGGTGCCGATCCTCGCTCTGACAACTGCCGGTTCTCGGCAGTACTTTCCTCACGATCTGACAGTGTGAGGAAAGTGCAGCCGAGAACCGGCACTTGCATTTCCCTGTGATCAGCGTGTCATTGGACACCGCTGATCACATGGTAAAAGGCCGCTGTGATTGGCCTTTTACCCCATCACGTGATCAGCTGTGTCCGTAGGACACAGCGATCACGGAGATCGCCGGGTGTGCACCCCCTGGGGCGCGCAGGAGAGCGCGTTCTGGGGGAACGTCATATGACGTCCACCCAGAACTGGCCGGCCGCAGTGAAGCCGTCATTTGGCTATCTGCGGTCGGCAACTAGTTAAAGCATATCCAAATCCTGAAACAAATGTAATATATTGCAGCTTACTATTCCCCAAATGTAGTGACTGCATTAACTGCTGTCCAGGGGTGGCTTTGTTGCTCCCTCATATAGTTGAGCCAGCCTGACCAGAAGTGTTACTAACCAGATCAGGCAAAAAATGCCTAATAAACTAATGCAACCACCACCTGTTAAGGACTGTTAAGGTGCAATATATTACTTTTTTGCTTTTGGGTTTGGTTTCACTCTAACCCTTTAACATCCAGAGCAGTTTTGTGTTTTTTTTTTTTTTTTTTTAAATGTTTTTTTCATGCCTAAAACCCTAAAACATGTTTTTTCAAAGTGGAAACACTGAAGAATAAAATGGTGGCAGTTCCAAATTTGTATGTCACACACAACCGTTTATCAATTGCAAAATTTCAGTAAAAAATCACTAAAGTTAAAATTGGGGCTCACACATTCTATATACAGTTGCAAGAAAAAGTATGTGAACCCCTTGGGATTACGTGGAGTTTTGCATGAATTGGGCATAAAATGTGCTCTGAACGTCATCTAAGTCACAACAATAGAAGAACACAGTCTGCTGAACATAATACTACACAAACATTAGATGTTGCCATGGTTTAATTGCACATAACATGTAAACATTCACAGTGCAGGGAGGAAAAAGTATGTGAGGCCCTAGCTTAATGACTTCTCCCAGAGCTAATTGGAGCCAGGAGTGAGCCAACCTTGACTCCAATCAGTGTGATGATATTGGATGTGTTGCTGACACCTGTTTTGGGTTTACTGGTTTCAAGAAGCACTGTCTGATGTGAACCATGCCTCGCAGAAAGGAGCTCTCAGAAGACCTACGATCAAGAATTTTTGACTTGCATGAAGCTGGAAAGGGTTACAAAAGTATCTCCAAAAGCCTTGATGTTCATGTGTCCACGGTAACACAGACTGTCTACAAATGGAGAAAGTTTAGCACTGGTGCTACTCTCCCTAGGCGCGGTCGTCCTGTAAAAATGACTGCAAGAGCACAGCGCAGAATGCTGCATGAGGTAAAGAAGAATCCCAGAGTGTCAGCTAAAGACCTACAGAAATCTCTGGCACATGCTAACATTTTTGTTGACACATCTACAATAAGGAAAACATGAAACAAGAATGGAGTACATGGGAGGACACCATGGAGGAAGCCATTGCTGGCCAAAAAGAAGATTGCAGCACATTTGAAGTTTGCAAAAGAGCACTTGGATGTTCCACAGCACTACTGGCAGAATATACTGTGGACAGATGAAACCAAGATTGAGTTGTTTGGGAAGAACACACAACACTATGTGTGGAGAAAAAAAGGCCCAGCACACCAACATCAAAACCTCATCCCCACTGTGAAACATGGCGGGGGGAGCATCATGGTTTGGGGCTGCTTTGCTGCCTCAGGGCTGGACGGATTGTTGTCATTGATGGGAAAATGAATTCCAGAGTTTATCAAGACATTTTGCAGGAAAACGTACAACCATCTGTCCGCCAACTGAAGCTCCGCAGAGGATGGGTGATGCAACAGGACAATGACCCAAAGCATACCAGTAATTCAACAAAACAATGGCTGCAACAGCACAGAATACGCCTGCTGGAGTGGCCCAGTCAGAGTCCTGACCTCAACCCCATTGAAATGCTGTGGCATGACCTTAAGAGAGCGATTCACACCAGACATCCCAAGAATATTGCTACACTGAAACAGTTTTGTGAAGAGGAGTGGTCCAAAATGACTCCAGATCGTTGTGCAGGTCTGATCTGCAACTACAGGAAACGTTTGGTTGAGGTTATTGCTGCCAAAGGAGGGTCAACCAGTTATTAAGTCCAAAGGTTCACATACTTTTTCCTCCCTGCACTGTGAATATTTACATGTTATGTGCAATGAAACCATGACAACATCTAATGTTTGTGTAGTATTATGTTCAGCAGACTGTGTTCTTCTATTGTTGTGACTTAGATGACGATCAGAGCACATTTTATGCCCAATTCATGCAAAACTCCACGTAATCCCAAGGGGTTCACATACTTTTTCTTGCAACTGTATTATCCATTTCTGGTAAAATATAAAAAATGAGGTTGCGCCAAGTAAATGGGATAAATTGTATGTGACCTGTGAAACAGGGACACATTTTGGTACCCTAAATTTTTCAAAGGTCATTGTTTAGAGTTGCCCTTGAATAATGGACCTAGAAATATAGCTCTCGCTTTGGCGTGCGTGGCGATATGCAACATGTACCTTAAATGAGGTCTTTGTACGTATGCACCTCTGATGTGCATATTCACTTGTTTGGAGGTGGGCTACAAATTATTTTGGGGTAGTGTTTTAAGTCTTCTTTTTTTTTTTTTTCTTCACTAATTTTTTTTTGTACCCTCAAAGGAGACTAGAAATCTCCTATGTGATACGATGAGACATGGGGTCTTCAACTCCTGATGTCTTACCTGCCCTGCATTGAAGGTAGTGGAGCGCAGATCTATATCTCAATATTTTGCACATGGTTCCCCAACTAACCTTAAAATCCAGCACAACCCAAAAAAGGCCTGTTTTTGTAAAAAGTTTATTTAAAGTTTACAAAATACACTTCTTTCACTTTCCATATCTGCATTTTACAGCAGCATGGCTGCAGACTGCTTTGCAGTGTGAATGGAACACGCAGAAAA
>NW_028319263.1:297500-298759 GCF_062004578.1 Staurois parvus
TATGAGCTTGTTGGCACCAAATGATTTCGGTTGTGATTTTTTTTTTTTTTAAACACCCTAAATGCATACACCGTAACATCAATATCCAATTCCCCCCCCCCCCCCCCCAGTTTCACTTGTCAATTTAAAAGTGATCTTATCACCCCTCCAGGCATGTCAAGCATTTTGGTCTTTATTAATTATATTGGCCAGAATATCAATTTATTCTGGATATTGAAATGAATGCTCAAGCTATACAGTGGATATGAAAAGTCTACACACCCATTTAAAATGTCAGGTTTCTGTGTTTCCTCCTTTATTGTAACCTATAAACTGTACAACTCAATTGAACAACAAGCTGAAATCTTTTAGGGAGGAAGTAAACATAAAAAACTAAAATAGTTTGGTTGCATAAGTGTGCACACCCTTTAAACTAATACTTTGTTGAAGCACCTTTTGATTTTATTAGTGGCAGCATGATTTGGTCTTTTTGGGGAGGAGTCTATCAGCATGGTACATCCTGACTTGGCAATATTTGCCCACTCTTCCTTGCAAATACACTCCAAATCTGTCAGATTGTGAGGGCATCTCCTGTGCACAGCCCTCTTCAGATCACCCCACAGATTTTCCATCGGATTCAGGTCTGGGCTCTGGCTGGGCTACTCCAAAACTTGAATCTTCTTCTGGTGGAGCCATTCCTTTGTTGATTTGGATGGATGCTTTGGGTCGTTGTCATGCTGAAAGATGACTTTCCTCTTCATGTTCAGCTTCCTAGCAGAAGCCTGAAGGTTTTGTGCCAACATTGACTGGTACTTGGAACTGTTCATAATTCCCTTTACCTTGACTAAGGCCCAAGTTCCAGCCCCAAAGCATGATGCTGCCACCGCCATGCTTCACTGTGGGTATGGTGTTCTTTTGATGATGTGCAGTTTTGTTTTTGCGACAAACATATCTTTTGGAATTTTGGTCAAAAAGTTCAACCTTGGTTCCATCAGACCAGAACACATTTCCCCACATGCTTTTGGGAGACTTCAGATGTGTTTTTGCAAAATCTAGCCGGGCTTGGATGTTTTTCTTCATAAGAAAAGGCTTCTGTATTGCCACTCTTCCCCATAGCCCAGACATATGAAGAATACGGGAGATTGTTGTCACATGGACCACACAGCCAGGACTTGCCAGATATTCCTGCAGCTCCTTTAATGTTGATGTAGGTCTCTTGGCAGCCTCCCAGACCAGTTTTTTTTCCTCGTCTTTAACAATTTTGGAGGAACGTCCAGTTC
>NW_028319264.1:492500-626470 GCF_062004578.1 Staurois parvus
ATCAATGCCACATATCAGTGCCCATCTGAGCTGCCTTTCAGTGTCATCCATCAGTGCCAGTCAGTGCCACCTATCAATGCCAATCAGTGACACCTATCAGTGCTGCCAATCAGTGCCGCCTATCAGTGTGCATCAGTGCCGCCTAACAGTGCCAGTCAGTGCCGCCTATCACTGCCAGTCAGTGCCGCCTAACAGAGCCATATATCAGTGCCATGTATCAGTGCTGCCTTTCAGTGCCCATCAGTGATGCCTGTCAATGCCCATCAGTGCCACCTATCAGAGTCCATCAGTGCAGCCTATCAGTGCCCATCACTGCAACCTCATTAGCGCACATCAGTGAAAGAGAAAAATCACTTATTTACAAAATTTTATAACAAAAACTAAGAAAAAACATTTTTTTCTCAAAATGTTCAGTGGTTTTTGGTTTGTTTAAGAAAAAATAAAAAACCCTGAGGTGATTAAATACCACCAAAAGAAAGCTCTATCTGTAACATAAAAATGATAAAAATGTCATATGGGTACAGTGTTGCATGACAGCACAATTGTCATTCAAAGTGTGACAGCGCTGAAAGCTGGAAATTGGCCTCGGCAGGAAGGGGGTATAAGTGCCCTGTAGGCGAGGGGTTAAACATGTCCAGTAAATAAAAAAAAAAAAAAAGGTACAAATTT
Organism: Staurois parvus; assembly: GCF_062004578.1. Taxonomy (NCBI): domain Eukaryota; kingdom Metazoa; phylum Chordata; class Amphibia; order Anura; family Ranidae; genus Staurois; species Staurois parvus. The sequence goes on from NW_028319264.1 coordinate 493,170, forward strand.
CATCAGGAATTTAGGCCAAAATGTATTCTGCTCCATGTGTTTGCTAAAAAAAAGAATCCCAAAACGTGTAAATTAATTGGTTTACGTCAAAGTTATATTGTTTACAAATGGCGGTATATATACAGGAATTGTATTTTTTTTATTTTTTGTTAGTAATGGCACCGATTAGTGACTTATAGTGTGACTGCGGTGGGCATTCTGACCCTGGGGGGGAACTGACTTGGTGTCACTGACATCCCTAGTGACGCCAATACAGTGATCAGTGCTAATAAAAAGCACTGACACTGTACTGATGACACTGGGCAGGAAGGGGTTAAGATCTGGGGTGATCAAAGGGTTACCTGTGTGCTGTTCCACTATGTGTGCGCTTTACTGTAAGCACACTGCTATGCAGAGCCATACAAAGCAGTGTGCAGGAGCTGACAGGGGAGAGATCTGTGTTGTTTGTACACAGGTCTCTCCCCCGTCGGAGATACTCGGTGATCACTCGGTGCCAGCGAGTAATCACCGGCCGAGACCCGGTGATTGACAGCCGAGGCTGCGAATGGCTGCGCGGGTAGGATGCGCAACCTCCTACGTGGAACTGCAAAATCACGTATATACACGTGATTTTGCGCACCCCTGCTGCACTGTAACAGTATTTCTGCTATAGGGCAGCGCGGAAGCGGTTAAGCACACCCAGTGATCGCTCTCTCGCTCTCTCTCGCCCTCATTTTGCTATAAGAAGATTATTATTATTATACAATATTTATATAGCGCCAATAGTTTGCTCAGCGCTGTACATTATAATGGGAGACAATACATGAGACAGTACAGTAACAATACAATTCAATACACGAGGGGTTCGAGGGCCCTGCTCCTTGGAGCTTACAATCTAGGAGGGAGGGGATAGTGGTACAGGAGGAAACTGTGGGGGATGAAGTGGTAGGAAGAATGGAGGAGGTCAGTAATTAGCTGAGGGTGGGGTAGGCTTCCCTCAAGAGATAGGTATTCAGGGTGCGCTTAAAGGTGAGGAGAGTAGGTGATAGTCTGATGGATTGGGGCAGGGAGTTCCAGAGGATGGGGGAAGCCCTGGAGAAGATCTATCTATCTATCTATCTATCTATCTATCTATCTATCTATCTATCTATCTATCTATCATGTATTCTATATCTATGTGTCTGTCTATATCTATGCCTGCACACCCCCGTACTGACATCAGGGTACACATTGGGAAGGGTGAGTGCAGCAATATTGATAGATGGGGTACAGGGCAGACCCCCAATCCAGAGCCCCTGTACAGTCTGGGCTGTGATCCTATATCTATTTCAAGTAGACCAGCTATTCTCAACCAGGATTCCATGGAACTCTAGGGTTCCTCCAGAGATTGTTCGGGGTTCCTTGAGCTGCGGCTGAGTGGCCCCACAGTTAAAGTGGAACTGCACTGCATCTGAACACCACAAACCAAAAATACCATTTAATTCATTTTTAATATTCACAGCAAACGCCCCCATCCATCCTTGTCCCCATGCTTTATTTTGCTGAGAAATCATTTTGAAAAACATCCCTGGCATTTCTGGCTGTAGCCACCTTGAGTAAGGGCAAATGATTCATTAGGCATTTACCTCCTGGAATCCATCTGCCCTTAGCTTAGGCATAGGCTGAGCTGAGAACCCTCCCCTCCTCCTGAACACTGCTGGGATGTATGACATAATTTGCCTAGGCATGGAAATCAGTAAGTAATTGATGACATTAGAAGAAAAAAAAAAAGCTTAAAATAAGTAAATATAAAATACGTTTCTATCTATTTACTAATGCCAACAGCATAAGGATTACCAATAGCTCATGTTGATTGTGAGAGTGAACTTCTGCTTTAACCACTTCCAGTCCGGACACTTTTACCCCCTTCCTGCCCAGGCCAATTTTCAGCTTTCAGTGCTATCACACTTTGAATGACAATTGCGTGGTCATGCAACACTGTACCCATATCAATTTTTTAGCATTTTTTTTTTAGACAGATAACCCTTTATTTTGGTGGTATTTATTCACCACTGGAATTTTTATTTTTTTTGCTATGTAAATGAAAGTCCAAAAATTTAGCAAAAATGTGGTTTTCTTATAAAATTTTGCAAAGAAATAATATTTCATCATAAATCTTGGCCAAAATTTATTCCGTTATCTCTTTAGTAAAAAAAAAAACCCAAATTAGTTTATAACCAAAAATTATAATTTTTTAAATTTTTTTTTACATTTTTATTTATTTTTTTTTATTATTATTTGTTTTTGTTTTTTTTACATACTGTCACCCTAGCAGTACAGTGTCACCATGGTTATACTGTACTACTTGTGGGGGGTGATGAAGATTTTTTTTTTTTACACTGATTGCTTTTACACCCATATAGGATGTAAAAGCAATCATTTCTCTTTCTCTCTGTCTGCATTCTTGCAGCCATTGAGAACTACTGTGTGAGCTGTGATTGGTCACAGCTTGTCACATGGTACAAGGCTGTTGTGAATAGCCTTGTACCATGTGACCTCTGTGATCATTCACAGATTTCACACATAGTAAGCAATGATGTCACAAGTGACATCTTACTTACTACTCTGCATGTGATCATTGATTGGGCAATCAGTGATCACATGATCGGGACCTTACACAGAGGTCCCGTACGACGATTGTTGTTCCACTGTGTCCAAAGGACACAGCGGGCACTGGATCGTGGTGCTGCGTGCTCCCAGGGAGCGCGCACGAGCAAGGGGCAGGGAGGCCGATTATAAACGGCCACCCGCCCCTGCACTGCCACCGTCCGGCCATTTATATACAAAGGCCGGACGGGAGGTGGTGAAGGCATGTCCAGGCTAACGCATGTGCAATGTGGGTTTGCACTGGAAAATTCTTCTGTTTTCCCTTGCTTATGCTGCAGGTGAATGAGGGGAGGGAAATGATTCAGGCACATGTCTATGATCTGTTTGCTTCTTTCTCTGAGTCTTCATTTTACTTTCTGAGCAGTGCTGACATCCTTGCTCCAACATGAGCCTTCTGCCCAGGGGCGGACTGACAACTCATGGGGCCCCTGGGCAATAGGAGATCATGGGGCCCCTGTGTCCTCACCCACACCCAAAAAAGCCTATGAAAAAGCCAATGAAAGGTACTAGGGGCATCTCATGGGGCCCCCTACTGACCCCGGGCCCTCGGGAAGTGCCCGAGTGTTCAAACGGTCAGTCCGCCCCTGCTTCTGCCACATAACCAAGACCTCCTTGTGCTCAGGTAGGGACCATCAGTGTGGTAAGTAAGAAGAGGAAAAAGAGTGCCTTTCCATGAGCGTGGCCTTCATCTTCTGGTACAGCTTAGCCTGCTCTTGCTTAACCTCTTGGCGCTGGCTGAACGCAAATGTGCGGCCTCTCGGTGTCTGGGCCTAGATGCCAAGCGGCCGTAGATTTGCGTTCTATTAAAAAAAAAACGTGCTGAGAGCACGCGCCTTGCGCACTCCCAGCACACATGTCCGGTGCTCACGAAAAGGTCCCGATCTCCTCTTTTGATTGGGACCTTTCCCGATCATGTGACCGCCGTGTCTGAAGGTTTGCTTTCAGTCTTCAGCCACACCAAATCCAACTTTGAAATCGTTTGACTTCACTTGAAATCTCACAATTTCAAAGTTGATGTCAGTGCCACTTTAGGTGCAACTTGGAAGACGTCTGTACGACTTCATGCGTAGATGTCTATGCAAGTCGCACCTGAACTTTCAAAAGTAGTGCATGAAGTGCTTTCAAAATCGGAGAGACTCCGACGGAGTCGGAATTGCCCCTTTATGACCGCTTCCATTGGGGACAATAGGGTGCGACTTGTCATGCGATTTGAAATGATCCAATCGCATGACAAGTCGCACTGATGTGATTGGGGACTTAGTTACACTTTAAAGGAAAAATGCACTTTTTTTTCATTTCTCAGCAGTTTTGTATTAGAAGTATCCAACAGAAACTTGTATGCTGGGTATTTTTTTAAGTTGTGAACCTAAACCGCCACCTAGTGGACAGAGAGTAAATGGGCATGTTTTGGATGTATAGTGCTATTTATATTGAGCTGGTGTTCCAGGTAGAATAAATACTGATTGCCACTCCATCCAGCTCTGAACAAAAATACTTATGCCTTATTTAAATGCATGGTCATATTCTAAATTTAGAAAAGAAATACTTTTAGATTTGTGATGCACTATAACCAGTGGTCTCCAAACTGTGGCCTGTGGGCTGAATGTGGCCCTTTGCATATCTTTTATCCAGTCCTTACAGCACGATTCCTCTGGCTGGCACAAGGCATGATTCCTTCCACTGACGCCAACGATGGGGCACTGTTCCTCCAACTGAAGCCAACGATGGGGCACTATTCCTCCCACTGACGCCAACGATGGGGCACTATTCCTCCCACTGACAACAATGATGGGGCACTATTCCTTCCACTGATACCAATGATGGGACACTATTCCTCCCACTGACGCCAACGATGGGGCACTATTCCTCCCACTGACACCAATGATGGGGCACTATTCCTCCCACTGACGCCAATGATGGGGCACTATTCCTCCCACTGACACCAACGATGGGACACTATTCCTCCCACTGACACCAACGAGGGGCACTATTTCTCCCACTGACACCAACGATGGGACACTATTCCTCCCACTGACGCCAACGATGGGGCACTATTCCTCCCACTGACACCAACGATGGGGCACTATTCCTCCCACTGACGCCAACGATGGGGACTGTTCCTCCCACTGACGCCAACGATGGTGCACTGTTCCCCCCGCTGACGCCAGCGATGGGGGCAGTGTTCCTCCCGCCGATGCCAACGATGGGGCACTGTTCCTTCCACTGACACCAATGATGGTGCACTATTCCTCCCGCTGATGCCAATGATAGTGCACGATTCCTCCCGTTGATGCCAACGATGGTGCACAATTCCTCCCGTTGATGCCAACGATGGTGCACTGTTCCTCCCGTTGATGCCAATGATGGTGCACTGTTCCTCCCGTTAATGCCAACGATGGGGGCAGTGTTCCTCCCACTGATGCCAGCAATAGGGGCAGTGTTGATCCCGCTGGCATCAATGATGGGGGGCAGTGTTCCTCCCGCTGACGCCAACGATGGGGGCAGTGTTCCTCCCGCTGGTGCCAACGAATGGGGCAGTGTTCCTCCCACTGATGTTACCGATGGGGCAGAGTTCCTCCCGGTGACGCCAACGATGGGGGACTAATATTTCCCCTAATACCAAAGATGGAGCATTGTTTCCTCCCACTGACTCCAGGACATTTTCTACTCCTCCCACTGGCCATGATCCAGCCCCCCTATAGCCTGAAGCACATTAAACTGGCCTTTTGCATAATGAAAGTTTGGAGACCCCTGCAGTAAACCATGATCTATTCTGATAATTGCCCAGATAATTACCCTTCAAACACTGGATTATGGAAAACTCATTTAGGGGACATAGCCTATTGGCTGAGTGTCTTGAATGCTCACAGTGGCATTCTTATGCTAAGTTTACACATGTCAGGCAGGCCTCCCCACTGAAAAGCGATCTGCAGTGGATTGGTTTTCAGAGGTGTTTGAAAGAAGGAGAGGAGGCGATATGTCATTTCCTTACTGCCTCCTTTTAACCTTGTAAAGCCCGCATCATTGCACTGCAACACGATTGCAGGGGGGTTGCGGCGCTGCCCCATGCACTTGCTGTGCTGGTGCATGTGTCCAAACTCATACTGTGTGCGTTCGAGGCTGTCCACCCACATGGGATGCTCTGCACTATTAAAGCAATCTTAGCAGCTTATTAGTTGCTGGGTTGCTTTTACAAGCGACAAGAGCGGTGCACCCCTCTGCTGCCTTCTTGGGCTCTCCCATCCGATCGGGGAGCCCGAGACTGAAGCCGGCGCAATTGCCGGCTTACCATAGAGCTGAACATGAACCGGAACGTCCCCTGATCATCTCTATGGTATTAGAAACCAGAAGTGATGAGTATTTTGTCGCTTCCAGTTTTGCCAGTTGTAAACAAAGCCATTTTCGGCTTTGGAAAGGATCTGATCCCACCGATCTTGGTGTGACCAGATGCTTTAAAGGGCAGAGAAGAGATCTGGAGTCTATTAGACTCCAGATCACTCAGTATAGAGAGATTATCACAAGGGATGTTTACATTCTTTGTGATACTAATAAAAGTGATGAAAAAATAGAGAAAAAAACAAACCCAATAATAAATTAATGTCCCATTGTCCCCTCGTGTTTTCCCGCAAAGGTGAATGCATACGTAGAGCGCGCATGCAGACCACACATGCATATGTAAACGGTGTTTGCACCACATGTGTGAGGTATCACTGCAAACGTCAGAGCGAGAACAATAATTCTAGCACCAGTACTCTAAACAGATAACCTGTAAAGGCTTTTAAAATATCGCCTATGGAGATTTTTAGGTTCCATAGTTTGGTGTCGTTCTACGGGTGTACACAAATTTAAAGCGTGACATGTTGAGTATCTATTTACCCGGTATAACATCATCTTTTATATTTTACCAAAAATTGGTATTATATTGTGTTTGTATCCATTAAAATTCAATAAATTGTATTTTTCCAACACATTGCATTTAAAAAAAACCTCTGTGCATAAACAATTGCAAAACTCACCGTTTATTCTCTAGGGCAGGGGTGTCAAACTGGGGGCCCTCCAGCTGTTGCGAAACTACATCATGCCTCTGCCTTTGGGAGTCATGCTTGTATCTGTCAATCTTGCAATGTCTCATGGGACTTGTAGTTTGGCAGCAGCTGGAGGGCTGCTAGTTTGACACCCATGCTCTAGGGCCTCTGCTAAAAAATATATAATGTTTAGGGGTTCTAAGTAATTTGTAACAAAAAAAAATGATTATTATTACATGTAGGAAAGCATTGTCAGAAATAGCCTGAGCGGGAAGTAGTTAAAGTGGAACTAAAGGCATTTTGCTTACCTCCTGTCTATTGGTCTGGATCCCTCATTGACACTGGCATCTTTTCTCTGGGTGCAGATCTTTGGGCATCTCCATTGGCCAGTACGGTATAACATAACTACTGCACATGCACAGGAGTCAGTTGTCAGGATATGTGCCGGAATGTAAACTGATCTGTGTTTAGGGATTTTACATTGAACTTCCGTTGTGGCTTGGTCCCGTTGACTTCAAAGAATGAGGTTGACAGGTGATGTTGCCCATCAAACTCGACAAACCTAGTTAAACTTACAGTGGCCTCTACATTAGTGCTTTCCAACCTGGTTGTCATGTTTGGCTATCAGTAGGTGGTGAAAATAAGACTCAACTGCCAGTTTTTACCATTTATGTGAAAGCTCTGAGTGTGTGGACATCACCTCCAAGATGGTGGCACCCAGTGGCAGCCTCAGGGCTTTTGGATGTCTAGACAAAGGAGGCTTTATGGGTATATACAACATAACATGAATAATGCACATTAAATCAACATATAATTTCATGGGAAGATTTTTATTGATGAGGTGATAATTTTATTGCAATGAATGGTCTGGTGACATCTTTGTTGATAAGAATGGTCTGGTGACCTGTTTGCAGATATGGATGGTCTGGTGACCTGTTTATTGATATGAATGGTCTGGTGACCTGTTTATTGATATGAATGGTCTGGTGACCTGTTTGTAGATATGGATGGTCTGGTGACCTGTTTATTGATATGAATGGTCTGGTGACCTGTTTGTAGATATGGATGGTCTGGTGACCTGTTTATTGATATGCATTGTCTGGTGACCTGTTTGTAGATATGGATGGTCTGGTGACCTGTTTATTAATATGAATGGTCTGGTGACCTGTTTATTGATATGAATGGTCTGGTGACCTGTTTGTAGATATGGATCGTCTGGTGACCTGTTTATTAATATGAATGGTCTGGTGACGTGTTTATTGATATGAATGGTCTGGTGACCTGTTTTTTTATATGAATGGTCTGATGACATCTTTGATAGGAATGGTGTGGTGACTTTTTTGTTGATATGAATGTTCTGATGACATCTTTATTGATAAGAATAGTGTGGTGACCATTTTTTTGATATAAGTAGTCTGGTGACATCTTTATTGGCTGGTCTGTTGACCTTTTTATTTAAATGAATGGTGTGGTGTCTTCTTTATTGTCATGAATGGTGTGGTGAATTCTTTATTGTCATGAATGGTGTGGTGAATTCTTTATTGTCATGAATGGTGTGGTGACAATTTTATTGATCTGAATGCTGTAGTGACCTGTAGCACCATCCCCCGTGGAGCCACTTGGTAATTTTGGGTTCTCTGTTTTATGCCTCGACTCCAAGAACAACTCCATCCATCTGGCACACCTGGCTGAATAAAATCTACTGAAAGCTTAAGTAAAGACGCAAGTGTAAAATACGTTTCGCCTGGCTGGGGGTTATTACCAGTAAATTAAAACACACCCGTGTAGTGGTAAACACACTTATTCTATGGATTACAAAATGGCAGTTTTTAACATTCAGAAGGACCCAGCAGGTAAATTAGGACATGATCTACTAGACAGAGTAATAACTGTGCCCAAGAGAAAAAAAAAATCATAAGGTTCTATACCACAACTGGAATCCATAAATGGATTTGCAATTCTGCAATATATAATGTAAATAAACTGTAGATGCAGTGTACAGGACAATATTTTACACTGGTTTAAAGTGCACGCTAAAGAATGGGCAAGGCTGTGGTACCTCTTTAATTGGCAATGGTCTTAGAGCAGCAACTGTTAGGGGCAGTCCTTAGTCCTGACTCTTCAGCCGGGCAAACGCTGGAGCTTCTTAACTGTTGGCACACTTTGAGGCAGTCAATAAAGCCTGTAGGCAGTGTTGGAACTATATGATGGCTCCTAATGCTTCAGTCTCCAGTGGCGGTAGCAAATAGTGGCTACAAGGCCCCCTCACCCTCCAGCAACACAGCAGCAAAAGTCCCTCCAATCAGGGGTTAGCTCACTCTTGGTAGACCATGCAGTAGATCTTTATCCTGGCAGTGGCTCCATTCCTCTGCTCTCAGATCGCACCCTGTACTTACTGGTTGCCTAGGATGGACCTCCTGTGGCTCATTCTTGGTCTCTCTCAGGGATAATCCTGAGCAGCTTGGCTCTCTGCTGTCTTTGGTGGAGCTCCTCAGCACAGTCCTCACCTCGGCTCCTGTCATATTCCAAGGAGAATCCAAAATGCCTGAGAAGAATAACTAGTTCAATATACCTCACTTTGTACAGGCAAACTGGGGGTTGTAGTTCATCTCCAATTATTTTTCTATGGGCAGCCTGTCTTTTGGGACTACAATGTCCCACGATACTCCTCTCCACCTGTGTGATTGAACCCTTCTGTTGCTCTGGAGGAGGGAGGAGGAAGACAGAGCATGTGGCTAGTCAGGTTTGCACAAAGCCCACAGTCATTCCCAGTATCCTCGCACATCTGCACCTCTCCCCGTCACAGCTGCCGTGCACTCTCTGGGGCTGAGAGGAGAAGAGAGCAACGGCTGGAGCACAAGGTGCAGCTCTGCCTCTTTCTCCCTGCAGAGGCGGAGGACTGACCGGGGCGAGGGAGAAAGAAAGGGGGGGGGGGGAGAGCAATTTCTGTTTGCTCCTGTCACCGATTACACTGTCAAGGAAGGAGGCTTGGCAGCACCTGCTACACACTCCCCCCACCAAAAATCCTTTGGTCCCCAAAGGAGGAACAGAGTCCATTGAAACATAATGTCCATAACTTTAGTTTAACTTAAATCAATATTTAAATAAAATCAAACGATTCACATTTGAATAGGAATCTGACCTCCCACCATTTATCTGAAGAAATGAGGTTGTATTGTTGACAAGTCACCGGTATTGGGATGCCTCACCTAGATGTGCCAGGGGGTGAGGACCAGTGTTTCATAAATTCTTCGAGAGGTGAGGATTACTTCTGTGAACGTTCACCTAAGGTATCGTAAGTCAGTCTTTTAGAGGGGTTCTAGATCACTTTGCGTTCCCTCTGACTTTACAATTGGCTAAGAAGCTCCTGCATCACTTACAGTCAGAGAGCTTAGAAGGTCTTCTTGGCTTGGATGGGCCCAGTGGTATAAATTTTTGAGCCTCAGGCCAGAGGGTTCCAGTATCTAGAAGGAGGAGGCGTGGCAGTCTCTGACATTGGCACAAGGTGCTCCCCTGCCTCTCTCTCCCTGCAGAGCCAGCGGACTGAGTGGGGGGTGGAGACAGAAAAATACGTTGAAGCAATCCCTGCCCACTCCTGTCACCACTTACACTGGCGGGGGGGGGGGGGGGAGCAGCAGCACCCGCTAAAGACCATTAGATGGATATAAATGTTGTGGTGACGTCTTTATTGATATGAATGGTCTGGTGACATCTTTATAGTTATGAATGTTGTGGAGACATCTTTATCGATATGAATGGTCTGGTGACATCTTTATCGATAGGAATGGTCTGGTGACATCTTTATCGATAGGAATGGTCTGGTGACATCTTTATCGATATGAATGTTGTGATGACATCTTTATCGATATGAATGTTGTGGTGACATCTTTATCGATGTGAATGTTGTGGAAACATCTTTATCGATATGAATGTTGTGGTGATATCTTTATCGATATGAATGGTTTGGTGACATCTTTATCGATGTGAATGGTCTGGTGACATCTTTATCGATATGAATGGTGTAGAGACATCTTTATCGATATGAACGGTCTGGTGACATCTTTATTGATATGAACGTTGTGATGACATCTTTATTGATATGAACGTTGTGGAGACATCTTTTGATATGAATGTTGTGGAGACATCTTTATCAATATGAATGTTGTGGAGACATCTTTATCGATATGAATGTTGTGAAGACTTCTTTATCGATATGAATGTTGTGGAGACATCTTTATCGATATGAATGTTGAGGTGCCATCTTTATCGATGTGAATGGTCTGGTGACCTCTTTATCGATGTGAATGGTCTGGTGACATCTTTATCGATGTGAATGGTGTAGAGACATCTTTATTGATGTGAATGTTGTGGAGACATCTTTATTGATATGAATGGTCTAGTTATTGAGACCTTGTCATTGATGGTTATTGATAGCAATGGTCTGGTTACATCTATATTTATGACAATGCTGTCTTGACTTTTCTATTGATATGAATGGTCTGGTGACCTTGCCATTTATATAGTCTGGTGATATTGTTATTGAAAGGAATGGTGTAGTGCCATCTTTATCGATATAAATGGTGACGGGTTCTCTCTAATTCAGGCACCACATTGTGTAAGAGACATCAGGTAAATCTTCATCTCCTCAGCACCAATCCCTCATCCAATCTCTCTCCGCATGCGCGGCTTGCAGTCTTGGCGGCGTCACGTGCCCTGGTCGGCGCACAGTAGTGACGTCAGGGTGAGGCGGTGGAAGATGTCTGAGGCTTCCGGTCGCGCGGCGGGAAACGAAATGCCGGCCAAGAAGCAGAAGCTGAGCAGCGACGAGAACAGCAATCCGGAGCTGTCCGGGGACGAGAACGTGAGAGAGGCGGGGGAGGGAAAGTCTGACATAACCAGGGGCCTGTATTACTGAGGAGATGCGGGCTGTGTGTGTTCTCTCAGCGCATCCTGAGCCACTCACAGCCTGGGGCCCTCAGTCCTCCGCCGGCCTGGGGCCCACAAGTACCAGCGTGGTCTGCCAGAGGGCTGTACCTGTGGGGTAGATCAGCAGCATTTTATTATTACAGTATAGAGGGGAGGGGACCCCATCGCCCCCTTATTCGTGAGCTATGGCCTTACAGGGGCCCCAGGGGGGAGGGGACCTTATCACTCTGTTATTGTATGAGTATAGGGCCCCAGGGGGGAGGGGACCTTATCACTCTGTTATTGTATGAGTATAGGGCCCCAGGGGGGAGGGGACCTTATCACTCTGTTATTGTATGAGTATAGGGCCCCATGGGGGAGGGGACCTTATCACTTTGTTATTGTGTGAGTACAGTGCCCCATGGGGGAGGGGACCCTATCCTCTTATTACTGTCTGATGTCTGTACTACAGTGACCACAGGGGGAGGGAACCCCATCACTCTGCTGTTATTGGGTGTATTGTACAGGGCCCCATGGGGGAGGGGCCCCCATCACTCTGTTGTTATTGCGTATAGGGCCCCATGGGGGAGGGGACCCCATCGCTCTGTTGTTATTGGGTACAGGGCCCCATGGGGGAGGGGACCCCATCGCTCTGTTGTTATTGGGTACAGGGCCCCATGGGGGAGGGGCCCCCATCACTCTGTTGTTATTGCGTATAGGGCCCCATGGGGGAGGGGACCCCATCGCTCTGTTGTTATTGGGTACAGGGCCCCATGGGGGAGGGGACCCCATCACTTTGTTGTTATTGGGTACAAGGCCCCATGGGGGAGGGGACCCCATCACTCTGTTGTTATTGGGTACAGGGCCCCATGGGGGAGGGGACCCCATCACTCTGTTGTTATTGGGTACAAGGCCCCATGGGGGAGGGGACCCCATCACTCTGTTGTTATTGGGTACAGAGCCCCATGGGGGAGGGGACCCCATCACTCTGTTGTTATTGGGTACAGGGCCCCATGGGGGAGGGGACCCCATCACTCTGTTGTTATTGGGTACAGGGCCCCATGGGGGAGGGGACCCCATCACTCTGTTGTTATTGGGTACAGGGCCCCATGGGGGAGGGGACCCCATCACTCTGTTGTTATTGGGTACAGGGCCCCATGGGGGAGGGGAACCCATCACTCTGTTGTTATTGGGTACAGAGCCCCATGGGGGAGGGGACCCCATCACTCTGTTGTTATTGGGTACAGAGCCCCATGGGGGAGGGGACCCCATCACTCTGTTGTTATTGGGTACAGAGCCCCATGGGGGAGGGGACCCCATCACTCTGTTATTGGGTACAGAGCCCCATGGGGGAGGGGACCCCATCACTGTTGTTATTGGGTACAGGGCCCCATGGGGGAGGGGACCCCTTCACTCTGTTGTTATTTGGTACAGGGCCCCATGGGGGAGGGGACCCCATCACTGTGTTATTGGGTGTAGTGTACAGGGCCCCATGGTGGAGGGGACCCTATCTTCTCCTTTATTACTGTGTGATATCAGTACTGCAGGGGGGAGGGGACCCCATCATCCCGCTATTACTGTGTGAAATCTGTATTACAGGGGCCCCAGGGGAGAGGGGACCCCATCACCCCCCTTTTACTGTGTAATCTCTGTACTCCAGGGGAGAGGGGACCCCATCACCCCCCTATTACTGTGTGATATCTGTACTCCAGGGGAGAGGGGACCCCATCACCCTCCTATTACTGTGTGATATCTGTACTCCAGGGGAGAGGCGACTCCATCACCCTCCTATTACTGTGTGATATCTGTACTCCAGGGGAGAGGCGACTCCATCACCCCCCTATTACTGTGTGATATCTGTACTCCAGGGGAGAGGCGACTCCATCACCCCCCTATTACTGTGTGATATCTGTACTCCAGGGGAGAGGGGACCCCATCACCCTCCTATTACTGTGTGATATCTGTACTCCAGGGGAGAGGCGACTCCATCACCCCCCTATTACTGTGTGATATCTGTACTCCAGGGGAGAAGGGACCCCATCACCCTCCTATTACTGTGTGATATCTGTACTCCAGGGGAGAGGCGACTCCTGTCACCCTCCTATTACTGTATGGATGTCTGTACTAGAGGGGATCCCATCACCCCCTATTACTGTGTGATGTCTGTACTACAGGGACCCCAGGGGAGAGGGAGCCCCATCACCCCCCTATTACTGTGTGATATCTGTACTCCAGGGAAGAGGCGACTCCATCACCCTCCTATTACTGTGTGATATCTGTACTCCAGGGAGAGGTGACCCCATCACCCTTTTATTACTGTGTGATGTCTGTACTGCAGGGAGGAGGGGACCCCTCACCCCCTATTACTGTGTGATGTCTGTAGTACAGGGGCTCCAGGGGAGAGGCGACCCTGTCACCCCCCCCTATTACTATCGTCTTTATTTTTTTCTCCTCTATTGGTTGAACTAGGTAGACTTGTGTCTTTCTTTTTTTTTTCAACAAGGCTAACTATGTAACGTATCGGTACTATAGGGGCCCCAGGGGGGAGGGGACCCTTTTACCCCCCTTATTACTGTGTGTTGTCTGTACTACAGGGGCCCCAGGGGGGAGAGGACCCCACCACCCCTTTATTACAATATATGGCTCTATGCGGGAGGGGGACCCCATCACTTATTTCTGAGTGATGTTTATAGTATAGGGAGAGGGTGCTTCTATCGTTCTCTTATTACTGTGCGTTTTCTGTAGTAAGGGAGTCCTATCGGGGAGGGTGACCCCATCACACACTATTACTATGTGATGTCTGTAGTACAGAGGCCCCATGGGGATGGGGACCCAATCACTCCATTATTATATTACGTGGGGGGGGGGGGGAGCCTTATTACTCCCTTTTTACTGAGTGGTGCCTGTACTATAGAGGGAGGGAGATCCATCATTCCCTTATTACTGATGACTGTAGCACAGGGATCCCATGGGGGGGGGGGGGGGGGGGGGGGGCAAACCCCATCACTACTGAATTATGCCCGTAATAAGGGGGCTCTATGAGAGTGGGTGACCAAATCACATCATTCTTATTGCTGTCTGATGTGTATGGTACAGGAGCCTCATGAGGGTGGGTGACCCCATAATTCTCATTACTGTTTGACATATGTTAGGGACGCTGACAGCTCGAGAGGAGAGACGGTAATCGGCATTCCGCGGAGGGGACATCTACACTGATCATCAGAGCACTGATGATCAGTGTAGCCTTAGCAGTGCCACCTGTCAGTGTCCATCAGTGCCAGCTATCAGTGCCACATCAATGGCACATATCAGTGCCACCTATCAATGCCAATCAGTGCCTCCAGTCAGTGCCCATCACTGCAGCCTCATTAGCGCAGTGTAGGAGAAAAATTGCTTATTTACAAAATTTTATAACAAAATCTAAGAAAAAAAATTTTTTTTCCCTAATTTTCAGTGGGTTTTGGTTTGTTTAAGAAAAAATAAAAAACCCCGAGGTGATTAAATACCACCAAAAGAAAGCTCTATCTGTCACAAAAAATGATAAAAATTTCATATAGGTACAGTGTTGCATGACTGCGCAATTGTCATTCAAAGTGTGACAGCGCTGGAAGATGGCCTGGGCAGGAAGGGAGTATAAGTGCCCTGTAGGCTTGTGGTTATGCTTGGCAAACAAAATCTACAGCGGGTAAAATAAGTATTGAACACGTCACCATTTTTCTCGATACGTATATTTCCAAAGGCGCTATCGACATGACAATTTTCATCACATGTCGGTAACAACCCATGCAATACATACATACATACATACATACAAAGAAACCAAAACAAGGAAGTTCAGAAATGTAAGTGTAATAAAATGGAATGACTCAGGGAAAAAGTATTGAACACGGTAACTGAAAATTATTTGGTACAAAATTCTTTGATGGTAATGACAGCTTCTAGACACCTCCTGTGTGGAGAATCTAGTTGCATGTATTGCTCAGGTTTGATTTTGGCCCATTCTTCCACACAGTTAGCTAGTCTTCAAATCTTGGATGTTCTGTGGGCCTCTTCTATGAACCATTCTATTTTCTTTCTTTGAAACCAATGGAAAGTTTCCTTGGCTTTGTGTTTGGGACCATTGTTTTGCTGAAACGTCCACCTCCGTTCATCTTCATCATCCTGGTAGATGGCAGCAGATTTTTACCACGAATGTCTCGGTACATTTTCCCATTCCTCTTTCCTTCAATTATATGAAGTTTGCCAGTACTGTATGCCGGAAAACAGCCCCACACCATGATGTTCCCACCTCCAAACTTCACTATTGGTGTGGTGTTTTTGGGGTGATGTGCAGTGCCATTTGACCTCCAAACGTGGTGTGTATTCTGGCATCTAAGAGTTCAATTTCGGTCTCATCTGACGAGACTATATTCTTCCAGTATTTCACAGGTTTGTCTAAATGTTGTTCAGCAAACTTTAAATGAGCTTCAACATGCTGTTTCTTCAGCAATGAAGTCTTGCGTGGTGAGCGTGCATACAGGCCATGGTGACTGAGTGCATTACTTATTGTTTTCTTTGAAACCATTGTACCTGCTAATTCCAGGTCTTTCAGAAGCTCTCCACAAGTGGTCCTTGGCTCTTGGACAGCTCTTCTGATCATTCTTTTCACTCCTCTGTCAGAAATTTTGCGAGCAGTACCTGGTCATGGCTGGTTTATAGTGAAATGATGTTCTTTCCACTTCCGGATTATTGCCCCAACTGTGCTCACTGGAACATTCAGAAGTTTAGAAATCCCTCTTTAACCAATGCCATCATTATGTTTTGCAACAATAAGGTTGTGAAGGTCTTGAGAGAGCGCTTTGCTTTTACCCATCATGAGATGTTTTTTGTGTGACACCTTGGTAATGAAACACCTTTTTATAGGCCATCAGTTGAGACTGAACCAGCCGATATGAATTTGCACTGACAAGGGGCATGATTGCTTTACTAATTGCTGAAAGATTTCAATGGGTTTCTTGACTTTCCATGACGTTTTGCACCTCCATTTCTTCAAGTGTTCAATACTTTTTATCTGTGTCATTCCATTTTTTTACACATAACGTAATGAATATATTTGTTTTGGTTTCTTTGTATGTATGGATTGCATGGGTTGTTACCAACATGTGCTGAAACTTTCATGTCAGTAGCACCTTTTTAGAAATATTTACCCAGAAACATGGTGACTTGTTCAATTCTTACTTTACCCGCTGTATATGACCAGCTTTAGATGATCTGTCATTGCTCTCTGGGCACCATATCCAATATGCTTAAGAGCCTTTTACAAATTTCTGTGCTATTGTTTTGAGCTAGGATTCCGGGTCTTTCCACAGCCCACCTCTTTTGTGATACCACAGGTATGTAGCCAAGTTGTACTAGGGCCAGTTTAGGTGGTAGCTAATTATCCTGCCAGCATTTCGGGAACAACTAGAGGAATCGCATACAAGCACCATACAGAATCATGCCCTGGCCAAGATTCAAACCACTAAGCCACTGGTGGCACATATATATATATATATATATATATATATATATATATATATATATATATAACATCGCAACAGGTAAAACTTGTCCTTGACCACTTAGTTGTAGATTAGATCGATAACACAAGCATGGGTCCACATCTGTCCCGATAACACAAGCATGGGTCCACATCTGTCCCGATAACACAGGCATGGGTCCACATCTGTCCCGATAACACAGGCATGGGTCCACATCTGTCCCGATAACACAGGCATGGGTCCACATCTGTCCCGATAACACAGGCATGGGTCCACATCTGTCCCGATAACACAGGCATGGGTCCACATCTGTCCCGATAACACAGGCATGGGTCCGCATCTGTCCCGATAACACAGGCAGGGGTCCGCATCTGTCCCGATAACACAGGCAGGGGTCCGCATCTGTCCCGATAACACAGGCAGGGGTCCGCATCTGTCCCGATAACACAGGCAGGGGTCCGCATCTGTCCCGATAACACAGGCAGGGGTCCGCATCTGTCCCGATAACACAGGCAGGGGTCCGCATCTGTCCCGATAACACAGGCAGGGGTCCGCATCTGTCCCGATAACACAGGCAGGGGTCCGCATCTGTCCCGATAACACAGGCAGGGGTCCGCATCTGTCCCGATAACACAGGCAGGGGTCCGCATCTGTCCCGATAACACAGGCAGGGGTCCGCATCTGTCCCGATAACACAGGCAGGGGTCCGCATCTGTCCCGATAACACAGGCAGGGGTCCGCATCTGTCCCGATAACACAGGCAGGGGTCCGCATCTGTCCCGATAACACAGGCAGGGGTCCGCATCTGTCCCGATAACACAGGCAGGGGTCCGCATCTGTCCCGATAACACAGGCAGGGGTCCGCATCTGTCCCGATAACACAGGCAGGGGTCCGCATCTGTCCCGATAACACAGGCAGGGGTCCGCATCTGTCCCGATAACACAGGCAGGGGTCCGCATCTGTCCCGATAACACAGGCAGGGGTCCACATCTGTCCCGGGTTCAGTTGGTTGCCCAGGATTCTAGGGGCATAAATGCAAAAAATGTGTGGCAAATATATATATATATTTTTTAAATAAGATGCCCTCAATTACAATAAATGTCAACCTGATTTATAGCCTTTTTCCTTGATTAATGTCTGAGTATGTATAAAAGAAAAGCAAATCCCTCCATGGAATGGTGGCATTCCATCGTGTTAGTTGGTAGGTAACTCCAAGAAGAATGTGGTTTCTTCCTAGTCAGAGCATGGTGTAGTTGAGATCAGAGGATGTAACAGATGACAGGCCTTGTTCTAATTATCTCGTTTACTTAAACAAACTCTGACATATTTGCCCTCTGGCAGTCTTTTCATAGTTTGGCACGGCTGGTATATTGTGGATTTTCATCCTCTTTTGTAGCAGTTAACTTTTTACCTGCACTGCTAATTAGTTATCATGCAACTGTATTTTTTTTTTTTTTTTTTATTCTTTTTAATCTGCCTATTCACTTTAAGCTGGTCATACGTGGATTGAAATTTCAGTCCGTGTGTGGCCACTGTGATTGAACAGAAGTCGATCTACTAATCAACTTTGGTTCAACCGTCGGAAAATTTCCACTCTTCAGCACTGCAGGCAGCATGTATTTGTGTATTCTGATGGTGGGAAAGTCAAAGAATCCACTGTGAATGTGGATCCTGTGGGAATCAGTAGTGAACAGGGGCGGACTGACCATTTGGAAACTCAGGCACTGCCCGAGGGCCCGGGGTCAGTAGGGGGCCCCATGAGATGCCCCTGGTACCTTTTTCATAGGCTTTTTTGAGTTTGGGCAAGGACACGGGCCCCATGATCTCCTATTGCCCGGGGGCCCCATGGGTTGTCAGTCTGCCCCTGGTAGTGAGGTTATTTTAAGTGGAAGCCTGAGCCAGCCAGTCGTTCTTTCAGTCTGAGGCTAGGTTCACATCTATGCAGATTGCGGTTGATGCATTTTCTGGGTGCATTATGCAGTTTTTTTTGTTTGTTTTTTTTTCTCACAGCCATTTTTGATGTGCGTATGTGGGTTTTTTTTTTTAATTCTTTCTTTTAGGGATGCTCCAAAATTTGGTGACCAAAATGTTTTTGGCCGATATGGAAAAAAAAGCACTGATACAGGTGCCGAAAAAACTCTGTCGCTGCTGCCCCTCGCCACCGGCCACCACTCGGTAGTTCTCACCCTTACCTGAGAAACCATCGAACGATCCCAGCACTGGGCATAGAGTTGAGTGAAGGAAAGATGGCCTCCACTCCTCTCTATGCCCTTGGAGGACCGGAGTGATGTCCCTTCCGGTTCTGGCCATTTAAAAAAAAATGTTTTAAATTATTTTTATTTTGAATGCACTAGATCAGTGCTTTTTTTGCTCTAATGCTTTACATTGTTCAGTGTTGTTCAAACCACACATGTGAGGTATCGCCACGAACATCAGAGCAGGAGCAATAATTCAAACACTAGACCTCCGCTGTAACTTTACACTACTAACCTGTAGACATTTTTAAAGTATCACCCATGGAGATTTTTAAGTACCGCAGTTTCACGCCATTCCACGAGCGTGCACAATTTTAAAGCATGACATGTTGGGTATCTATTTACTCACTGTAACATCCTCTTTCATATTTTACAAAAAAATGGGGGTACATATTTTTTTTAATCAAAGTGTATTTTTTTCCCTCCCAAAAAAATTCATTTTTAAAAACTGCACGTTTCGGTTTTCGTCCAAGTGCATTTGAATTTTTCGGTTTTGTCACCAGAATTTTCATTTTGGTGCACCACTACTTTTTCTTTTCATGGTTTAGCTGCCGGCGTCCTTAACAGCCAGCAAACAACATGGTCGTTAAGGATCAGACTGCCACCGCGTCCTTAACAACCGATGAGTCATCAGCTGTCAACAGGTTTCCCGCTGACAGCTGAATATAAACACACCTATTGCCAGCATTTAAACAATCGGGAAAAAACACGCCGGCTTCCCCCCCCAAATCCATACCAGGCCCTTTGGCTCTGGTATTGATTTTGAGGGGGAAACGTGTCAAAATAAAAAAAAAGTGGGATTGGGTTCCTCCCCCCAAAGGTTTATATTGGGCCCTAATCCTATCATGCAGTCCAGTCAGGAAAGTGGGGATGAGCGGGTGGGTGCTTTGGGGCAGGGGGACTTCACCCACCCTTTCCAAAGCACCTTGGCCCCATGTTGATGAAGACAAGGGCCTCTTTCCCGCAACCCTATGGCTATGGGCGTCTGTGGAGGGTGACTTATCGGAATCTGGAAGGGGGACCCCAGAAGCCTACCCCCACCAACCTCCCCCCATGTGAATGACTATGGGGTGCTCCTGACGAAGGCTCCATCCCGTCTGACAGCTCTTGATCGTGCCTTCAAGGGGGTCATTGAGCCCGTCCTGCACCAAAGTCCCCCCCCACATGTTGAGGCCATAGCCTGGCATGGTTAGGAGGAAGGGACCTGCCAGGCTATGTTCTTGGATAAGGGTCTAGTATGACTTTTGGGGGGACCCCACACCAATTTTTTTTTTTTTGTTTTTTTTTTCCATTTTATTTTGGTGTGGGGTTCCTCTTAAAATCCATATCAGACCCGAAAGGGTCAGGTGATAGCTCCTCAGTTGTTAAGGACACGACGGTCATACCAGCTTAGTCACACAACACACAAAATGTATCAAAAATGCAATACTAGCGTTTTTGATGCGGTTCCATTGAAGTCTGTTATATGCAATACACAAGCTGCTGTGGGAAAAATGTCCCTGACCCTTTCAAAAATCCACACCAGCTCAAAACGGACAGATGTGACCTAGATCAATAGCAAATCATGTTAAATGAACTGTAATGCGTTTCTGCAAACGTGAAAACGCAATGAAATTTGCAAAGTGTGAACCTAGGGCAAATGTGCAGTCTATGGATCTACCAATACTGCTCCAGCTGTGAATAGGTGTTGACGGGTAAAAATCGCTAAATGTTTTTTCATATCTTTCACACTGGATGATTTCCCAGATGAGTCTCAAGCCTGCTGCTGGAGTTTTGGTTATGCAACAGCAGTGGCAGTCCCCTGCAGCCGCCAGAGGTGCGTCCCCTGCAGCCGCCAGAGGTGCGTCCCCTGCAGCCGCCAGAGGTGCGTCCCCTGCAGCCGCCAGAGGTGCGTCCCCTGCAGCCGCCAGAGGTGCGTCCCCTGCAGCCGCCAGAGGTGCGTCCCCTGCAGCCGCCAGAGGTGCGTCCCCTGCAGCCGCCAGAGGTGCGTCCCCTGCAGCCGCCAGAGGTGCGTCCCCTGCAGCCGCCAGAGGTGCGTCCCCTGCAGCCGCCAGAGGTGCGTCCCCTGCAGCCGCAGGCGATAGAGTGTAAGGGGTAGAACCTCTTTGATTTTATGATTCTTTGTCTCCACTGTAGATATATCCTCCTATTTCTATTCATGTAATGTTGCTCTGTCCTGCCATCAAACCCCCCCCCCCCCAATCCCCCATTACACAGTTGCAAAAAAATAAATAAATAAGTGGACGAGGGTGACATACCTGCTGAACCTTGCAAATTTGCAAGAATGCCACACTTGGATTCCTTGTGGCATTTATGTATGTCCTAGATTGTAAGCTGGAAAGAGCAGGGCCCTCGATCCCCTCATGTTTTGCATTGTATTGGTATTGTTCTGTCACATGTTCTGTCCCCCTTTGTAATGTACAGCGCTGAGCGAACTATTGGCGCTTTATAAATACTGTATAATAATAATAATAAACAGTCCCTTGCACTGACTCCTGGGATTTCTACATCACTCATCCCGGGAGGCATCTTGGGGGATATTGTGCATGCATAGAAATGGCACAAGGGTCTCTGCCAGTTGACTGTCAGGGTCTGCGCCATATGTGAATGTACATTTACTGGGAGCTGGTGCACGCATGGGGATAGGCCAGGTCCCCAGGACTGTCTGTATGCATGGGTCTCTAATCAAGCAGTGTACGGAGATCTTTACAAGCAAGACAACGTTGGAATCCATGGACCGGTAAGTATAGTTTTTCCTGCTTTTCTACAAGTTTTAGGATTTAAAAATCTTATTAAAGGTGGTCTCTAAGTTTGCAGCAGTTTTACAGTTCTCAAGCCTGAAAAGAGATGTTTCCTGGAACCTGTCATTTGCTCCTCAGTTTCTCCCTTCTGGAGTAGTTATCCCTGTAGACTTGTTTGTGACTTGCACTTAGAGATGCAAGATCTACCAGTGCATTACAGCAGACTGGAGACCCCTGTGTGTGTGTGTGTGTGTGTGTGTGTGTTTGTAGGGATGGGGGGGTGTCATATAGTTTTTAATGCTTGTGTGCATGCCAACTGTTCATTGAGAGATACCCACTTTTTATAAAGTGTTGTTTCGGTCTGTATCTTAAAAGTTATCCTATCCAAGGCCCACCCTTTCTGCTTACTCAGGAAGCTTTTAGGCCGGTATGACTATGTTTTTCTGTAGGTTTTTAGCATAGCTTCTGCACCTTTTTTTGGGAGGTTGGGGCACTGTAGTAAGTTCTAGCTGCAGAAACCGCTATGAAAGGGTTTTTCACTTTCTGGCTGAAAACGGGAATCCCCTTTTTAATGTGAAAGCGTAGACCTGATCTTTATTTGCCTCTCTGGAAACCACACAATAGTTTGAGTTGAGGCAAAAAAAATGAAAACGTCAAATTGCAGGAAAAAAATTGTTCTTGTCTGACCTACTTTTATCCTACAGATGTGAGTCAGCATCAGAAATATGTAGGTTGGGCCTTTTCTGCTTTGCATTTGGGTTCAGTTTAAATGTCAGTGATGTCAGAAGCATTTTACAAGAAGAAAACTATAGAATTTTGCAGTTAGATGTAACTGAATAGCCCATAAACTGTATATTTGAGTGGAAGTAGTTTAGAACCCTGTCAGGAGGGATAGTCCTCTTGGATGTATGTCATCAGAACGGGCATCTCCTGTTCCTGTGTCAAGTAAAAAAAAAAAAAAAAAGTAAACTTCCAGTTGCTCTTTTTGGTACCATAGACCAGCCTTTCTCAACCAGGGTGCCTTGAGGTTTCTTCAGGGGTGCCTAGGCAAAATGTCTAAAAACTGCCCAAAACTTGTATACAAGCCAGCAGGTGGAAGAAGGCTGCTGTTTCGTTACACAACACCACAACTTTTCATTGTGCACCATTGCGACCTTCAATCTGCCGGCATCCTGACAACCAATGACATCAGTTGATAAGGAGGATGTTGGCTGCCTGCACAGCATCCTAGTTTGACCCTCCCCTGCCCTTCTCCATCAGTGCTGGGGTCACATTAGCTCTGTGATGGAGAAAAACTGAGGGAGAAGAGAAACATAGGAATACTAGTCAGTACCAGTGTGCAAAAGTGTATTTGCTTTGGAAGAATAAATCGCCTCCATCGTTGGGTGTCCTATATGTGTGGATGTTGCGGTTTTATATAAAACTTTTAGAATAGCTTTTCACATTGTAGAATGGAGTGCCTCAAGACTGTCCATTTTAAAGGGTGCCACAAGACTGTCCATAATTTTAAAGGGTGCCTCGGGACTGTCCATAATTTTAAAGGGTGCCACAAGACTGTCCATAATTTTAAAGGGTGCCACAAGACTGTCCATAATTTTAAAGGGTGCCACAAGACTGTCCATAATTTTAAAGGGTGCCACAAGACTGTCCATAATTTTAAAGGGTGCCACAAGACTCTCCATAATTTTAAAGGGTGCCTTCACTGAAAGAAGGTTGAGAAACACTGCCATAGGCAGTGATGACATTCATTTTGTACAATTGTGAGATATTGCAGATGAATTTTAAAATTTCCCTGGAAGGCACTGGTGATGTAGCCTTCCCAGAAGGCAGCTGGGAAACCCTGGCTACTTCACCAATGCCTTGAGAGAGGCAGAAGTGAAAATGAAAAAAAAAAAAAGTAGTAAATATACATAAGTCCGCATTTTGCATTAGCTACCGCATTGTGTGCAGAGCTACCTGCAAATGTGATTTAAATGTTTTCGAGGGAAAGCACCACTTTAAACTTTATAGGACTTTTAATAAAGCCCAAATCCAGAATATTTGTATCTAACTGTTGGTATGAAAAAAAAATGCTCGTTTTACGCTCAAATTTTAAAATCACATGATGATCCTTCTCTCTTCTTTACTTCCTGGGATCCTTCTTCAGATGTCCACATCATTGCCTTCTTGATATGCAGACCTTCTATTGGTGGAGGCAACACTTTCAGTGACCCTGTCCCCGTTAATAGGCTCCAGAGGCAAGAGAACAGACCTGTGCCCAAGAAGATAACAAGCAGGGAAAAATCTCTGTTCCCAAGGGCAGGAAATTGGCTTGTCTCATAGAAGCCGAGTCAGAAACTGGTGTGCACTGCAGTGTGGTTTAGAAAGAGGTGCCTGGGATTGAGACTGATGAGTAAGATAATTGATGCACAACCAACTATTTATATTTTATTTTTCCCTGAAGTGGGGCTTTAACCACCTCCCGCCCGCCATATAGTTCAATGATGGGCGCAAGGTGGTTCTCTTGTTCTGGGAGGATGTGATATGACGTCCTCCCATTCTCACCGCGCATGCGCGGTTGCGCTTTAGAGTTCATTGTGTTTAAAGGCTACCCATTGAAATGGGTGTGCTACCATGGTACCCAAACATGCTGGGAATCTCACGTGGTATTTTTGCTAATGAATCGTAATACACTATTATTATTATTATACAGTATTTATATAGCGCCAAAAAGTTTGCTCAGCGCTGTACATTATAGTCGGGGACAGAACATGAGACAATACAGTAACAATACAATACACGAGGGGTTCGAGGGCCCTTTAATTTTGGATGAAGCAGTGGAGGGTTAATCCTGCCTTCAAGATATTTTTTGGCCATTTGTGTCTCGCTGGGGAGATTTCCCTTCACTTCCTGTTCTCTAGACTCAACAGGAAGTGAGGATCTCCCATCGTACAGTTGTCACAGGAACAAGTGTGTCTATTGGAAGATTTCCTCAACTCTCCTGTTGTGGTGCCAATGCAAATTTAGGATTTACCCTCAGTTTAATTCCTGGTGGAATTGGTGAGCATAACAATTAAAGAGAGCGAATCTCCCCAATGAGGAGACAGATTTAAAACTAGATGTCTGTTCTCACCTCTCATCACTTTATCCAAATCTAAAAAAAGTTTTGCCTTTAGTTAATTTTTATCACTCAATGAGATTTACATTAACCTCCCTAGCGGTCTGATTATGTCCATATTTCTGTGCTCAAAGCGGTACATTTTTTTTGCATGGAAAGATGTATTTTTTTTATTGTAGGCCTGTAATTTTTAGGAATAACTCACTGAAATCTGTCCGAACAAGAGTCCAGTAAACATCCCGGGTAGGATAAAATTTGAAACACGAAATCATAAATTATAATTTAATAATCATAAAAAATAATATAATACATTTAATTTAATAATGTAATCAAACAAAAAACACTGAAATTTGATATATAGCGCCAAGTTCGCACATCACTGAGCAAAGTCACAGAATCGTTTTCAGTGTCTGATGACGAATTTCCCCACAAATCATTATCACTCAATTCTGCAAGTGGTTCTGATTTACTATCGCTGTTCTCTAGCCGGTCTAAAACTGCTTTTGACCTAAAGGGACGCTTTTTGGACGCCATGGACATTTCTCAGTTTCCAGGCAGAAAGAACAGTAAAAATGCAGGCAGGGCACAGGACAAAGCACTCGGGACAAAATGTATGTGAAATGGTTTGATACAGTAATGTTCTACTATGTGATTTTAGTGAATGTCACTTTTTGTCATTTTCAAATTTCCCAACAGTTTCGTCCCACGTACGAGTTCATGGAAGATTTTATTTTTTGCAATTTTTTTTAGAAAATGATAGAATTGTTTTTTTTTTTTCACACAAAGTTGTCACTTAAATGTTACATTGCTCACACATGCCATGGGTATATGTGGATTAACTTCCCAAATACATTCTGCTACTTCTCCCGAGTATGGGGATACCACATGTTAAAGACTTTTTGGCAGTCTTACCACATACATGTCCCCAAAATCCAATGACCACCTTCAGGCTTGCAAAAGGCATATTTCCTCATGTCACTTCCTCACTCCCTATCGGATATTTTTTGTCACAAGGTTTGGAAAGGAAAAAAAAACTTTTTTTCAAATTTTTCATTTTCCAAAAACTTGTGGCAACAAATGAGATATGCAATATACTCATGCTCCTTAGCAAATACGTTGGATTTTCTGCTTTCCAAAAAGGGGGTCACTTGGGGGGCTACTTCTACTCTCCTGGCATTTCAGGGCCAACATTAGATGCTTATGCCACACATCACCCACTCCTCTAAACACTTGAACACCAAGCTTTTTCTGACAATTTTTTGCTAGAAAATTACTTTGAACCCCTAAACATTACATTTTTTTTAAAGCAGAGGCCCTAGAGAATACACTACCCTCTTATTTGATCACTTTTATTGTTATCACAGGGAATGTAAATAACCCCTGTGATAGTAGTCAGTGACGGATATTCTTTTCTAAAAAAATCTGAGGTCTATTAGACTCTAGATCTCTCCTCTGCCCTTAAAGCATCTGATCACGCCAAGATCGGTGTGATCAGATGCTTTCCCAATTTAAAAATGGCGCTGTTTATATCCGGCGAAACAGAACTGATGAAGTGCTCGTTGCTTCTGGTTTCTTAGACTATGAAGATGATTGGACCCATGCTGGTCTCTAATCAGCTCTGTGGTCAGCCGGTAGAACTGCTGCCTGTATTCTCGTGTTCCCCAGTGGGACGGGAGAACCGGAGAAAGCCTCGAAATGCGGGGGATGACCCTTTCCGATGCTTGTAAAAGCGATCCAGTGGCTAATTAGCCACTAGGACAGCTTTTGCAGTAAAGCTGACCACCAGCTGAAAAAAAAATACCTGGATGATGCCTGTAGCTACAGACATCATCCTGTTATGACTACTCAAAGTCCAATGACATACCAGTACGTTGTTGGTCCAAGTTGGGCATATATGTAACAGCAGAGAACACGGGCATATGATGCATCGGGTCTGTGGATCAATATGATTACAGTTAATTTTTTTTTTTTTGTAACGACCATGTTTAGGGCTAGGCCCCAAAAAATGTTAAATTGGGGACTGTGCAAATTGTCTGGCATTAACTGAATTTGGGTGGGCAGCAATGTATTGTGTTTTATAAATTGTTTTGACCCACAATCAGGGTGGATTTGATTTAAATCACTAGTGAAAAGGCTCGATTTTAAATCATCATTTTTAAAGAGCAGCTGTCATCTCTGTCCGGCAGCGGCTGCTCCTCTGACGTGCTGTTGACTCACCGACAGTCCCATTCACTTTAATGGGCCGGCTGGTGATGCGGCAGTGACACAACAAGGTGAGGGACGTGTCGGCAGCAGGTGAGTGGATGCCCGATAACAGGAACTGCCATGACGGATCTAAAATGACAGGTGCCCTTTACATGTAAGGAATCTGACTCATTCTTGCTGGTGGTTAGATTCTTTAATATTTGCAAACCAAATGAAGGTTTCCTTTTTAGAATAAGTTGTCATGTTAGTAAAACAGCGATATCAGAACAGATTTTATGTTAATAGGTTAATCACACATAGCTGGAGAACCACTCAAATTCTTTTATATCATGTTTTTTTTGTTCATGGTTACTCTGAAAGTGTGTGAATGCATCAATACGGTGCATGTTATTTTACCTTTCAGATCTTGGATTCATTGAATGAGTTTACAAAAAATGTAAATATTGCAGAATATACAGCCTCATGCTACATAACTAAGCTCCATTTCATGCTGAACAAACTAAATGATTAATGTATCTGAAATAGAAAACTATCTTTAGATACATTTTTTTTTTTACTGCAAAAGCATTTTATTAAAATAAATTTGTTAAAAATAAAAAAAAATCAGATTTTTTATTTTTTTTTAAGAAACATAATCGATTTTTATCCACCCTGCCCACAATCAATACAAATCTTCCGTGAAAAACAGTGGAGGGGCTAAATGGTAGTGTTGGGGACACTATACTAAGGAGGCACTAGTATAGTTCTGTTCGTGATTAATATATTGATCCGTACAAACCCTATACTAGTAATGGCGGTGATCAGCGACCTTTAGAGTTAGTTTGATAGTGTATGGGTCATCTATCACTAGCTGACCCTGTCTGGGAGGGGTGCTAACTGACCCTGACACTATCTGATGTCACTGGTGGCAGTAATACAGTGAACAGTGAAAAATCCTACATACTGACACTACTAACGGCACTGGCTGAGTGACGGGTGATCAAAGGGTTAAGTGTGTGTGTGTGTAAGTAAGTAATGTGCTTTACCCAGTGGGGTGTTCTCTCTCCTCTCCCTGAACAAGGATGAGTGCGCGAATGCACGTTCACACCCAGAAATAGAAAGCAATGTAAGAATATGTCGCTTTGCCCCGCGAACATTGTATCACAGGCGATTGGAAACAGTTTTAAAAAAAAAAACAAAAAACTTAAAATAGTGAGAAAAAACCTATTTTTTTATTTGACAATTGTTTTTTTATTAAAAAAAACACACTTCAGTAGTTCAGTAGTAGCATGGAGGGGGGTTGATCATGGCTTTTTTATTTATATATATATTTTTTTCATTTTATTTTGCAAGAGCAATAAAGATTAGCTCCTGCAGTGCAATGCTTGCTTTGAGCTGTCATGAGTGGGTTAAGTTCATGACCATTCAAAATACTAGTGGTCTGTGATTGACTACAGCTAATCACATGGTACAGGGTGCAGTGATTGGCCCATGTACCATGTGAGAGCTGTGGGCCAATCACAGCTCCCCAGGAAGAGAAGCAAAACTGTTGTGAATCAGATTGATTCATAACAGCTTTTCTAGCATTGTGATCATTGGATCACATTGTCTTGGAAATTCGCTTTGAACGAATTTCTCCTTACCGTGAGTACTCGCAGTTGGATGCGTAGAAATCCCCCATAAAGCTGTGCGAATCTCGCTTACCATGACTACAGCTAAACGCCACGATTCCTGCCTCTCCAACTGGGTTAGCTATCTTGAGATGTGGGGAAATAGAGTTTTGGTTACCCAGGAATGATCAGGCGACACTCTCAGGTTGCTGTTGGAATTCACAAAGAGGCGGATCCAACCCCAGCCTCCGATTTTTATATACAAGTACACACACGCCCCCCACATGAATAAGGTCAATCCCCTCCCACAGAACAATGCATGGGGAGTGCCTATACACAGGATGTACATTCCGATTGGAGCGTAGCCTTTCTTATCTATCACTGGTCCTCCCCCCATGAGCCCTCTGAGGTCAGCAGACTTCCTCCCCTCCTCCCATGAACTCTCTATGGAGAGCATACTTCCTGTCCTAGCTCCTAGTGGTATGTAAATTCTCTGTACAAGCATTCCCTAGATCAAACACCAGTCTGTATCTGAATGGGCCCGATACGATCTTCATTAAAACACATCCATCCAGTTACAGTTCAGGTCGGTAGTGGTTGTAGAGATATCCATGAGCCTACACGCGGAGTTCACTTTGCCTGGCGCCTAGACATATGAAGTCCATGTGGTACTATGTTGCTGATATGTGGATACAGGCCCGCGGCCTACTGCCGGTGGGATTCGCATCGAATGCCGTGGTGGTATACACGCCGGTCTATAAGCGCAGATCTGCCATCTCATCCATTACCGAGCTGAGTACTGTAATACATACATTGCAAATGCGCATGGCCCAATTGCAGCCTTCAGAGCTTTAATTAAGCCACACGAGAGACATATGAATAACACTCATATATGACACATTTAAAGTTCAACCAACAATACAAAATTTCCATGACAACATGAATACTGGGATCCGCATTCCAGTTGTGGGGGGTGCGGTGGTGCTGCGTCCCCCTTGCGTACCAGTACGCAGCTCTGCCTGTACATGCCGCCCATCTGCAGTACAAGCACTGTGGGCGGTCGGCTAGAGGTTAAAGTGCAGAGAAGCTGTGAATAGGCTGTGTTTGGTGGATACTATTTAAAATGTTTATAAAAAAAAACAAGAGATATCAAGTTAAAATCCAGTGTTTAAATATTCTGCCTTGCTCATTCTGAATTTTAAAATTCGCTTTTGCTTCAATAATTTCTTTATCCCCAGGGCTGTGACCCATGTGGTTAACGCTTTTACAGAATACAAGGCATTCTGTGAATGGAGCTGAAGAGATTGTTGCATAGCTGTCCCACCTCTCCTTCATTTACAAAATGGCTTGTACTCTGTGAATGGGTGATGAGAGAGAAGGGGGCAGGGATGCGACTGGAGGTCCTCACTGCCACAGCCACTGCTCTCATCTCCGCAACACCCAGAAATAAAGCGTTCTGTGTAGGTGACGGCTTGTAGCAAAGTATGAGTTTTATGCAAATCATCCATCTACATGTAGTATACATAATAGTATTACTATTGCATAATTAGTCTTTAAAACCTTTTGTTCTGGGAGTTCTGCTTTAATGTATGTGTAAGAGGCTTTCTTATTACTCAGATTGTTCTGCTGCATCTGCTGTTTTTTTTTTTTTTTTTTTTAAGAGTGGAAAAGAGATTTTACAGACATCTCATCCCTGGCTGGGCACGCTGGTAGTTGTAGTTCCTGGACATTGCTCATGCTTGATATTTATGTTCTATTACACAATAAATGTTGAGAAGTATAATATTTTGTAAGTGCATCTGGGATTGAAAAGTATAGATTATTTCAAGAAACATTCTTTGCTTATACTAGTTAATTTTAGCTCATTGTAGTGATACTTTCCATTAAAGAGATCTGGAAAGTCCCATTAATTAACTTTGCTTTTTTTTTTTTTTTTTTTGTTCATATTCATAACAAATGTTTTCTGTACACAGGATGATGCTGTCAGCATAGAGAGCGGCACTAACACAGAACGACCAGACACACCCACAAACACAGCCAATGTCCCAGGCAGGAAGGGTTGGGGCAAAGGAAAATGGAAGTCCAAGAAGTGCAAATACTCCTTCAAATGTGTGAACAGCCTAAAGGTACATCCTGATTACTAATGCATAAACATACCTTACTGTACAATTCTAGGGTGGGAAACCCCGGCTTTCCTGGAAGACTTATAGAAAATGAGTTACTGGTAAGTCTAACTCTGGTTTTCTCAAACTTCTTCCAATACTGCCCCTTGAGATGATAATCAAGGACCTACCCGCTAGGGCTGGGCTACAGCCTGGAGGACTTTGTGCCCTAAAGCCTGATCCTCAGTAGAAAGGAGATCCAGGCGATAATGTATCATGAAGGTAGAGAAACTGGACCAAGTGTCGACCTTACAAATCTGTTCTGGCGAGGCACCAGCTCTCTGCCCAGGATGCTGACAAGGATCTGGTTGAGTGTGCATTAACGCGGGCGGAATTTCTAATAAATTATATGATTCTGTGATGGCCATCCTAACCTATCTAGCTATGGTGGATTTGGAAGCATTAATACTTTTTTTTGCGCTCCCGTGAATTCCTTGGACCTACTAAGATAGGTCAAAAGGCTCCTTCTAACATCTAACAAACTTAATCTCTCTTCCTCTTGCTTGCGGGAGCAGAACAAAAGGTTGGCAAAATTATATCTTGGGACCTATGAAAGGAGGAGGCAACTTTGGGAAGAAACCCAGGATCCGTTTTGAGAACAATGCTATCCTCAAAAACTGATAAAAAGGGCTCTCTGACAGAAAGCGCCTGAAATTCATTAATCCTACGGGCCGATGTGATTGCTACCAAAAATACAGTCTTTAGAGTTAAAAACTATATTGAAGACTTCTCCAGAGGTTCAAAGGGGCAAAGGACCAAAGCTTTAAGGACTAAAGACAGATCCCAACTGGACAGGACCTGACCACTGCCGGCCTGGACTTGGAAAGGGCCCTGAAGAAATCCACTTCACAGGGATCCTTCTGGAGGGGGACCTGAAAGAATACACTAAGGGACGTGGCCTGCAGCTTTTAAAGTACTAACCACAAGGCCCTGATCTGCCCCATCCTGGAAGAAATCTAAGACCGCCGGGATATCTGGAGGGCTCCGACCCTTTTCCAACAACCAGGAGTTGAATTTTTTTCCAGACCTTAGTATAAATGGCTCTGGTTATTGGCTTTTGGCAGTTCACCAAATTCCTCACTACCCTGTCCGAAAATCCCTGAGCTTTCAGGAGTTGTTCTTCAGTAGCCATGCCGCCAACTTTAAAGTCTTTACTGGAGGGTGCAGTACTGGACCTTGAGAGACCAGATCCTCCCTCTCTGGGAGAGGGAACAGAGGAACTGATGCAAGGCTCCACAACAGAGAGAACCATGGTCTCTTCGGCCAAAACGGAGCCACCAGAATGAGGTTTGTCCTTTCCAGCAAATTTTTGCAGGACTGCTGGGATCAGCCTCACTGGAGGGAACGCATAATAGAGACTGAATTGCCACACATTTGCTAGAGCATCTACTCCCAAGGCCCAGTCCCACGGTTTCAGGGAGAACCACTGGCTGACCTTCCTGTTTTCTTAGGAAGCCCCCGGCCTGCCCCATTTCATAGTGGCCGCAAACACTTCCTGGTTCTGAGACCGCAAACACTTCCTGGTTCTGGATGCTGACTTGGGAAGTCAACTAGGGAATTCTGCGCTCCTTTCAGATGGATGGCCGATATCGAACACAAGTTTCGCTCAGCCCAAGACCGTATGCTGTCTGCGATTGCTTGGAGAGGAGGACTTTTTACCCCCGTTTGTTGATGTATGCCACGGTATAGTAGCCACAGCCTCTGCTGGGTCTCTTCATCCTGCACCAGCCTCCCGAGCACTGTTGCCTGCACCGTTTGTGGAGACCAGAGTGATGAGTCTCCTGGCGCCCACCAATGATGTCACTGCGACCAGAACTTCCAGTTCAAACAGCTTGGAGTGGAACGCTCCGCCTCCAGGAAGCCGCGGCCGCCCACCCAGCGGGTAGGAAGCTGCTTCTGCCAGTCCCTACTGGCAGTGACACTGGACATCCTTGGCGGTTCTCCTCTGAGGACTAGAAGGGCAACAGGAGCGCAGCCCCACTCCTCTCTGAGATGGAGAGATCGCGCCTGGCAAGGAGGAGGTACTTACCTAGACAGGAACTACCAGCAATGCTCTTGAGAGTAGGGCTCCTATACAGGTTTTTAAAAGTGCAACCTATCCTTCTGGAGGAAACACAAATACTGAAGAGGGAGGCCTGGAGTTCTGCCTTTTAAGAATCTGAGCTTACGTGTTTCCTGTCCCGGAGCGAGGAGCTCAACGCCTCAAGGGGCTGTCCTGGAAGACATTTTTGATAAAATTACTCGACTCACACTCGATTTGGATGGTGGAATCCTCCCCACTGAATTATTGTATTCTGACAGCCTAAAAGGTATAGGAAAATCCCCATTGGACTTTTAACAGCAGAGAAAAAAAATAACAAAAATGTTAAAAGACCAATTGTCAATTTATTCATGTATAGAGATTTTTGGCCAATAAAAACTGGAAGTGGTTCAACAGCAATAGCATATATGATACAAAGAACTGATTTTTCAACATATACCCTTATAGATTACAAATATACTGGTTCACAAGAGTGCATGATAGCGGCGTGATCTTCCCATAACTCCCAATATGTTTCGGAACAAAGTTCCTTCCTCAGGGTAACAGATATAGTGGTGCTGTGATACAACAATAAGACATCAATAATATACACAATATGAAGAGTTTGAGCGCACATAAATATATATTAAGAAAAAAAAAAATTACAAAAACAGTAGATCCCTATATGTATTTGCTCGAGTAGTTGAAAACTTACAATCAGTATATGTGTCAGTTTAATCGTATCCAATATAAGTAAGAACAACCCACAAAAAGAGGGGAAAAACAGGGCCACCATCTGCCTAAGGTCACCAGGAGTTTTCCAACAGCGCCCCCACAGTCCGCCACATTGCTACAAGAATCCCATAGAATCGCCACAGAAGTGTCTGGCCAATCTGCATCAGATGGAGAAAAAAAAACAACTATAGTTGTCTAAACAGTCTGAAGTGGGATGCCATGCTTGATAATAATGTATTCAAAGATAGTATCTAAAAGTAATAGAACGAAATGTT
This sequence comes from Staurois parvus, assembly GCF_062004578.1. Classification (NCBI taxonomy): domain Eukaryota; kingdom Metazoa; phylum Chordata; class Amphibia; order Anura; family Ranidae; genus Staurois; species Staurois parvus. The sequence goes on from NW_028319264.1 coordinate 527,324, forward strand.
CATAGGAGTTCTTTTTAGATAATACCAGACAATAGGTTTAGATGTTCAAGCCATATCACATGAATGTATATAGAGTCTTATCGATTGGTTGTTCAAAACATATCACATAAATCTTAGTCTTATATAATGGAGGGAAGTGCCCCTCTGAATGGCCAATGTGGTCCCTGAGGGGGGAGACACGCCCACTGGCCAAATGCGCAGACCCAGCGGGCATTGTGGTGATTTAGTGAGGACTAAGTGTCCTGTGGTTATCTGCTCCTGTCCTAATTAATCTTGCTAGCTCTGTAGTGCACGCACTTAGAGAAACTGACACATATTCGGTCTGTGAAAACGTCTAGTTTATTATAATGAGAAAGTGAGCTTATATATGCAAAATGATGCAAGAGTCATGTGAGCGCTGAATTAGCATTATATTAGTCTTTGGTCATTTTACACTAAAACAATCTCCTTTCAGAATATAGGCGTGATCTCCTATCTAGGTCTGATCTAGGTCTTATCCCTGAAAAGTAATATTTTCTTTGTTCTCAAGTTCACTCGATGGGAGGGGTTGCTGAGCAGACATTTTTGCGTTGAGGACTACAAAGACCAGCAGGCAAAAGATATACACACAACACATATATATTCATACAAAGCATTTAGAAATATAAAAGTAGATATGTTTAAAAAAACATAAACGAAATAGGCATTTTACCATATCCATCACAGTGGGATCGCGAGGCGCCACCACGCCCCCAAAGTGCACGATGACCTCACACGTCACCACTCCACAGGCACATGCACGTTGACCGTCACGCTGCAACACACAGTAGTTGTGGCAAGGGGGCACAAGGCAACGCCATAGAGGCGCAATTACCACATTTTTACACCCCAAGGCTGTATATTCATGTGATATGGCTTGAACATCTTAAACCTGTTGTCTGGTGTTAACTACACAGAACTACTATGAACATTTTTGTTGCTTTGAGACTTTATCTTTGAATACATTATTATCAAGCATGGCATCTCACTTCAATTTGATTAGACAACTATACTTCTGTGGTGATTCTATGGGTTCCTTGTTGCAATGTGGCGGACTGTGAGGGCGCTGCTGGCAAACTTCTGGAAACCTTAGGCAGATGGTGGCCCTGTTTTTCTTCTTTTTGTGGGTTGTTCTTATATTGGATACGGTTATACTGACACATATACTGATTGTAATTTTTCAACTATTGGCGCATATACTATTGCTGTTGAACCTATTCCAGTATTTACTGGCCTTTTGGCCAAAAATCTCTAAACAAATAAAAATTGACAATTGGTCTTTTAACATTTTTTTGATTTTTTTTTTTTTTCTCTGCTGTTAAAGTCCTATGGGGATTTTCCTATACTTTTTTTTTTTTTTTAAGCTTTTTGTTGCAATATTTAGGGATGTTGGCAGTTTCATTGGTTCTGTATTACCAGGCTCATTCCCTGTATTCTGACAGAGGGGAGACTTCCTCACCGCTAGTATACACTAATCAGCGTTGCAGCACTGATCGAGCTGGGAACATCCGACAAGATATTTATACAGAAGTGAACGGTAGATCGACTTCTGTACATCCACAGTGCCCATACAGTAGATGGATTGAAATTCGGTTGGCTGCTGCTGACCCTGACAGATTTAGATTCATGTTTGGCCGGCTTTACTGGTTTAATCTGATTGATGAATAGTATCTTCCTTGCCTATCACATGGAGACACGCTAGAAGTTAAAGGATAAGTTCAGCTTTAATAACATGTTACACCCATATTCAGGGTGTAACATATTATGAAAGCACTGGCCCCCGCTCCCTGCCGATCCCCCGCTTTGACAGCTAGCGGGGCTCTGCTTGCCTCAGCCCCATCACTCCTCTGTGAATGAGGAAGTACAAGTCCTGGCAGCCATAGCGGCTGTTGGCGGCTTGTAGTTCTCAATGAACTTCACAGCACTGTCGTAGTTCATTGAATCTTCCTGTCAGTATATCTGCTTGCTTGTCCCTCGAGTTGGTTCTGGCCAGCTCAGTGGATTGCTTTAAAAAAGTCCTGGATTCTTAGATACACAGAATATAACTGGATATAACATTTATAGGTAAAGTTGATCCAGGGAATATCCGATTGCCTCTCGAGGAATCGGGAAGGATTTTTTTCCCTGCAGGAGCAAATTGGTTCAACTGTGGGTATAGGATTATAACTTTTTTTTTTTTTTGTTACGGTTGAACTGGATGGACTTTTGTCTTTTTTTTTTTTTTTTCAGCCAAAGTAACTATATACTGAGATCTGCAGGAGACCTGCATGGTGCAATGTTTTGATGTCTCCTGCAGCAAAAAATAATAAATGTTATCCTTTTAACAACATTGTTTGTGTTGACATTATCTCAGGCAATAGGCTGCTGGAGGCTAAGGCCTAAAGTTACCACATAGCTGGATAACATCATGATTGTAAAGTCTACAAGCACTTTTAAAGCTTAAAGTGGTTGTGAACTTCAGACATGAAATATGAACAAAGCATATCCCTCCATAGTGTATACTTGTCTCTATCCAGAGTGTCATTTTTGTGTGCTGTTTCATTCCTCTGCTCTCAGCATGAATCACTTCTTTTTTTTTTTTTTTTTGACACCAAGAGAAAAATTGCGACAGGGGAGGGACCTCCAGCAGATTGACAGCCTCAGCTCTGTTCCTGTGTGGTGTATGAAGGGGAAGGGGGTCTCTTCCCTCCAATCAGCTGTCAGAGCTCGCCTCACTGCGCTCTGCAGAGTGTAATTTCAGCTCTACGCCCCCCCCCCCTTTTTTTTTTTTTCTTTTTTCTACTCTCTCAGACAAGTTTAAATATTCAGCACTTTGAACAGATATGGAAAAGTGAAGAATGCAGATATGGCGCCGGCAGAGATGTATATTATCAGCATCTTAGTAATGAGTATAAATAGAGGGCTTGACATCCAATAGGCTACTCCTGATGAAGTTACGTGTTGTGACGCAACGCGTAGGGTCGGCCGATGACGTCAAGCCGCAAACTGGAAGGCTACATGCCGCCATTTTGCAAGTGGGATAACAGCAACCAAATACACTGGAGATCACTGTATCAGTGAGTTTTACACTGCGGTGTCCCAGGAGGACACATTTTAATGTGAGTGCATTCATTTAAAATAAAGGCTGGTTTTGTTGAACATACTACACTATAATCAGCGTTTTTTCACTACTTGACTGCGGAGTGTTAAGTCATGTAAAGGCATATTCAGTGTATTCGTGTGTGTGTGTGTATGTGTGTGTGTGTATGTATATATATATGTATGTAAACCACATTAACTTTAGATTGTGATTTAGGGTGGGTGGGCCTAACGGGCTACCATGGGGGGGGGGAGGGGGTGTCTTTGTTGCTTTGGAGTGTGGGGAAAAAAAAAAATGTGAGAGTATTGGGTTCAGCGACCCAGCGTATGTGTGTGTGTGTGTATGTATATATATATATATATATATATATATATATATATATATTTATATTTTTTTATTCGCTGCATTTTCTATTTACAATTTTGATGCATGTGGGGACACGTTTCATGCCAGCTGCATAACTTAGATTAGGGGTTTATTACGCTCAAGTCTTTTTCACAAGACTGCAGATAAACAGGTACAACGTATATAGGAGGATTTATTTCATCTCTGTGTATCACCTGAGGCCAGCCACTTCACTGGGTATATGTGAGGGTGTACAACCACTTTCAGCCAAATTGTAGCTTAATAAAGTGCTTCAAATGTATTATAACAACTCTGAGCTTTTAATTAAATGAAAGGCAGATTTGAAAACTTGAAATATTTACATGCTTTTTTTTTCATATACGTTAAGCGTTATTTAATACCCTCTCATTTCCCTACAGGAAGATCACAACCAGCCTCTTTTTGGAGTTCAGTTCAACTGGCACAGTAAGGAAGGAGATCCACTAGTGTTTGCTACAGTTGGCAGTAACAGGGTATGTCATACATCGTAACTGCAAATGCACCAATATAGTTGGTTTCCCCTGAGTTACTTTGCATGCACTTTGTATTTCCATTCAGAAATCAAGCCTTTACGTGTCTACAAGTCCCTATGTGCACTGGTTGATCATAGACCGCAATAATGATGGATTAACAGTTGTCACTCATTTCATAATATGACTGTGTAACTGCTACCACACCTGATGATTGTGGCCTGATTCCCAAATACTGGAAAACCCCCAGATCACCATTGTAGTAGATTGGATATTGTGACTTTTGGTGGAAGAGCTCACATTCTCAAAAGGGCTAACTATGACACCTATTACAAAACATGGGTGGCTACATTTAATTATCTCCAACCTCTGCGAGTTTTTTACCTGAAGACAGTCCCATATCTTATTCTACAGCGGCATGCGTCGTAATATGTTTTGATGATTTCCAGGTATGGTATATTTTTACAGTTACATTGGACCAGCTAGGGCCAGTGTAACTACGTATATTCCATATCTTGTTGATGCTCCTGGAAGATGGAAATCATTGGAGGACACCCCCGCTACTCCAGTCATCTCCACTTTTCTTCTGGTGCTGAGCGGCTAGATTGATGCATTCTGAACACAAGAAGTCGGCCTCTCAGCATGGGTGCCAGTCATCTGAATGAATTATTATTATTATTATTATACAGGACTTATATAGCGCCGACAATTTGCTCAGCGCTTTACATCTGGAGGGAGACAGTACAGTAACAATACAGTTCAATACAAGAGGGATTAGAGGGCCCTGCTCCTTGGAGCTTACAATCTAGGAGGGAGGGGATAGTGGTACAAGAGGTGATTAGCTGTGGGGGATGGAGTAGTAGGAAGAGTAGAGGATTCCAGTATTAGCTGGGGTCGGGGTAGGCTTCCCTGAGGAGATGGGTTTTCAGAGATCGCCTAAAAGTGAGCAGAGTAGACGATAGCCTGATAGATTATGGTAGGGAGTTCCAGAGGATGGGTGAAGCCCTTGAGAAATCCTGGAGATGGGTATGGGAGGAGGAGACAAGGGAGCTAGAGAGTAGGTCTTGCGAGGAGCGGAGAATACGGTTTGGGTGGTATTTAGAAACAAGATCGGTGATGTAATTAGGGGCAGTGTTAGTAACGGCTTTATATGTCAGTGTTCGTGTTTTAAATTTTATCCATTGGGCAATTGGGAGCCAATGGAGGGATTGGTAGAGAGGGGTGGCAGATACAGAGCGGTTAGTAAGGTGAATGAGTCTGGCAGCAGCATTCATGATGGACTGGAGTGGGGATAGCCTGCGATGAGGTAGGCCAATGAGGAGGGAGTTACAGTAGTCAAGGCGTGATATAATAAGGGAGTGGATGAGTTGCTTAGTGCTTTCTGGGGTTTGTCAGTGATTGGACCTGGGGCTGAAAGGACAGATTGGAGTCTAGGATTACACCCTGGCGTGAGGGGTGGGACTGATAATAGTGGTGTTGGTCTTGATGGAGAAGTCGGGGGGGCTGGGGGGAATACTAGGAGCTCAGTTTTGGAAAGGTTGAGTTTGAGGAAGTGGAGTGACATCCAGTCCAGTATGTCACTTAGTAGGCTGGTGATGCGATTGGAGACTGAAGGGGTGAGGTGAGGGGTAGAGAGATTTGTGTGTCGTCAGCATAGAGATGGTAGTTGAAGCCGTGAGAGTTTATCAATTGGCCAAGGGAGGAGGTGTAGATGGAGAAGAGAAGGGGTCCAAGGACAGAACCTTGAGGGACTCCAACAGAGAGAGGTAGTGAAGGGGAGATGGCAGCGTTATAGGTAACACATCCAAAGCTTTCTCGGATTGGACGTGGTGGAAAGCATGACATCATTGCCTTGCTTCGCCACCTCTTCCAATCAGAGCACTTTGCATTCATTCAGAAAATGCAAAGCATTCTCTGAATGGCAGCCGTGTTGAGCTGCCAACCTCCTGTATTCACTGTACATCAGGCTAGTCGTTCAGCATGGGACCTGGAAGTAAGAGGAGATCATTGAAGTAGCGGTGTCTCAGTGATTTTTCACCTTCCAGAGGATTCGACCAGGTGTGGTAAATACTCCGTTACATTGGTCTACAAATAGATCAATGCATCTATGTAAAGAAAACCTTTCCTGGAATTTAATTATTGTAGACCTGAGATGACCAGATGAATATAGGTTATACGACTGCTAGTGGCTTCTTATTGCCCAGAGATTTAACGTCCCCCCTCCTTTTCTGTTCCATTTTCATGTGATGTGTACATTTGTTTGAAGGGCTAGCTTTCTTCAGTGTTCTGTTTAAATGCAATGTTTTTTGTACGCAAAACAACTCTTCTGAGTTAGACATGTACATTTATGTATGTATGTGTGTGTATATATATATACAGTCAGGTCCATAAATATTGGGACATCAACACAATTCTAACATTTTTGGCTCTATACACCACCACAATGGATTTGAAATGAAACGAACATGATGTGCTTTAACTGCAGACTGTCCGCTTTAATTTGAGGGTATTTACATCCAAATCAGGTGAACGGTGTAGGAATTACAACAGTTTGCATATGTGCCTCCCACTTATTAAGGGACCAAAAGTAATGGGACAATTGGTTTCTCAGCTGTCCCATGGCCAGGTGTGTGTTTTTCCCTCATTATCCCAATTACAATGAGCAGATAAAAGGTCCAGAGTTCATTTCAAGTGTGCTATTTGCATTTGGAATCTGTTGCTGTCAACTCTCAAGATGAGATCCAAAGAGCTGTCACTATCAGTGAAGCAAGCCATCATTAGGCTGAAAAAACAAAACAAACCCATCAGAGAGATAGCAAAAACATTAGGCGTGGCCAAAACAACTGTTTGGAACATTCTTAAAAAGAAGGAACGCATCGGTGAGCTCAGCAACACCAAAAGACCCGGAAGACCACGGAAAACAACTGTGGTGGATGACCGAATAATTCTTTCCCTGGTGAAGAAAACACCCTTCACAACAGTTGGCCAGATCAAGAACACTCTCCAGGAGGTAGGTGTATGTGTGTCAAAGTCAACAATCAAAAGAAGACTTCACCAGAGTGAATACAGAGGGTTCACCACAAGATGTAAACCATTGGTGAGCCTCAAAAACAGGAAGGCCAGATTAGAGTTTGCCAAACGACATCTAAAAAAGCCTTCAAAGTTCTGGAACAACATCTAATGGACAGATGAGACCAAGATCAACTTGTACCAGAGTGATGGGAAGAGAAGAGTATGGAGAAGGAAAGGAACTGCTCATGATCCTAAGCATACCACCTCATCAGTGAAGCATGGTGGTGGTAGTGTCATGGCGTGGGCATGTATGGCTGCCAATGGAACTGGTTCTCTTGTATTTATTGATGATGTGACTGCTGAAAAATGCAGCAGGATGAATTCTGAAGTGTTTCGGGCAATATTATCTGCTCATATTCAGCCAAATGCTTCAGAACTCATTGGACGCTTCACAGTGCAGATGGACAATGACCCAAAGCAGACTGCAAAAGCAACCAAAGAGTTTTTTAAGGGAAAGAAGTGGAATGTTATGCAATGGCCAAGTCAATCACCTGACCTGAATCCGATTGAGCATGCATTTCACTTGCTGAAGACAAAACTGAAGGGAAAATGCCCCAAGAACAAGCAGGAACTGAAGACAGTTGCAGTAGAGGCCTGGCAGAGCATCACCAGGGATGAAACCCAGCATCTGGTGATGTCTATGCGTTCCAGACTTCAGACTGTAATTGACTGCAAAGGATTTGCAACCAAGTATTAAAAAGTGAAAGTTTGATGTATGATTATTATTCTGTCCCATTACTTTTGGTTCCTTCATAAGTGGGAGGCACATATGCAAACTGTTGTAATTCCTACACCGTTCACCTGATTTAGATGTAAATACCCTCAAATTAAAGCTGACAGTCTGCAGTTAAAGCACATCTTGTTTGTTTCATTTCAAATCCATTGTGGTGTATAGAGCCAAAAATGTTAGAATTGTGTTGATGTCCCAATATTTATGGACCTGACTGTGTGTGTATATATATATATATATATATATATATATATATATATATATATATATATATATATTTTTTTTTTTTTTTTTTTGTAGTGTTTTTATTGAATTGCAAAATCATTTTTACTGAGGGAAAAAAGTTACAAACTTGTGTTCTGTCCAGATTTGATTTTTTGTTTGTCTTTTGTACCTACCGTGTTGCTGTGGTGGAGGGGTGGGTACAAGCTGCCAATCACTGCAGCCTTGATAGAAGGTGTTAAAGAAGCAACCGTTAATAATGGTGACAGCTGAGAGAAGATGCTGGGGTGTGATGTTATCTGATTGCTTTTGTATTCATATCACTTGCTGCTTGTGATTATAAACAAAATTGTGTTACCTCACTTGTTCTCATTCTGGTTACAGGTCACGTTATATGAATGTCATTCACAAGGAGAAATCCGATTACTGCAGTCTTACGTAGACGCTGATGTATCCTTCAGTTTTTGCTCCTGTTTCTGTGCATATTGTAAAGTAAAAAGTATTGCAGGTCTTATTCTCATGCTGAGATCAGTGTATGTGTTCATGCCCCTGGATATTTCAATATAATAGCATTTTTGTTTTGACCCAGAAAATATCTTGTTCTTTCTTCTGTACAGCGAGCGTTTAGCCATCAACTATTCTATGTTAAATGTTTTATTTTGGCCATACTACTTTTGTGGGTGCACTTGTTCTCCTGTGACCTTGAGTCAGCTGGCAGGACAGAACCTCTCCAGGCTCTAAAAGGATCATAACAATATTGACCGGAACCACCCAGCTGCCTGATAGCTTTCTTCTCCTCTCAAACCATGGCTAAGAGCCAGCTGCACCTGCCCCCTCCCCAGCCTGACACTCCAATAGGCACTGAGCGGAGAGCAATGGTCGCAATTCTCCAGTTGGAGAAGACTGATAACTGAATGATCAGCGGTCATGTGATCACTCAGTTGTTGGTCTTCGAGCCAACATGGGGCTGCTGCAGTATCACACAGGTGCTGCAGCATGGAGGTTTACTTTTTTTTTTTTTTAAAAACCCTATACTTCTCCTTTACTCAGAAAAGTGTGTTTTTTGTTTTTTTCAGCAAGTGGAGCTTTAACCCTTGCGCTGCCCCAATCATTTCACACGTTTAAAAATTCTTTAGTTCTGAAGATTACACAAAACCCCAAACATCTTTTCTGAAAGCAGACACCCCTAGAGAATAAGTGGTAGTTCCAATTAATGTCACACGCTATTACTGCAAAGGTCTAAGAAACACAAAATGTCAGTTAAAAAAACACGCTGTAGTGAATTTTAGGGCAAACAAGCAAAATAAATTACCCTAGCACAGTTACCGGGTCGTGTGGAAGCAATTGGGCGGCTGCGCAACCATCCAACTGCTTCCACCTGCCGGTGGGTGGGGGTAGGAGTCTTCCTGTCCATTTTATACACAATCCCAGTGGCTGCAGCCACCAGATTATGTGCAAAACCCCTCGCTGTCAAGTCCTTACGATGTACGGATCTAGCATCAAAAGGGTTTTAAAGTGGTTCTAAAAGTGATTCTAAAGGCAGTTTTCCACCTTAATGCATTCTCTGCATTAAGTTACAAAACCTTTTGTGTGCAGCTTCCCCCATCCCGAGCCCAATGTCGATAGAGCGATTTGCAAGAATGCAGCATTGCAGCTCTTTCTCTTTCCTCACTGGCTTAGTGGCAGCAGTGGGAGCTATTGGCTCCTGCTCTGTCAATCTCAGCCAGTGAGCAGGGAGCTTTGCCAAGCGACACTACGTGTGTCAATGGACACACAGAGCGCAGTTTGGGAGCAAGCCAGCATGAGTGCCCTCATAGTAAGGGGTTTGCTAAGGTTGACCTCAGCAGTGGAGCCAGGAGCGCCAGTGGGGTACCTGAGGAGGATCGGGGCCATTTTCTGCAAAACCAGAGCAGGCAAGTATACCAAGTTTGTTTTTAAAGAAAAAAAATTCCCCTTACAATCTAAGTGGAGCATTAAGGTAAAACATGTTTAGGGTAAAGTATCACCCCCTCTAATACACAATCCAGCACTGTGCCCTTCTACAGGGGCACTCTGCTCTTCTTCTCCCTGCTTTCACAAGCTTTGCTGAGAGCAGCGGGAGCCATTGGTTCCTGCTGCTGTCAGTCAAATCATGTGATGAGGAGCTTGGGGGTGGTGCTACGCCATGCTATCTGTCTCAGTGGACACAGGCAGCATGGCTCAGGATCAAGCACACATGTTCCACAATAGGAAGCTGCTTCCTATTGTGGCACACCAAGAAGCGGAGGAACCAGGAGCGCCATCAGGAAATCCCAGAAGTGGAGATTCCAGGCGTTCGCACAAAGCAGGTGAGTGTGAGCCTGTTTGTTGTTTAACAAAAATAAAATGTAAGACTTACCAGTCACTTATAGTCCTGCTAGTCAGGGTGTTGTGAACAGACTTTTGTATAGATGTCCGTAGTATAAACTGCAATTACTGAGAGATTTATCCATCATCAGACGGCACAATCTGAGGTTCAGTCAAATCCAGTCAGTACAGTAGTAGCAGCCTGCCTCCAATCACGTTAAATAAACCATCCTACTTTGGGAATCGTTTGCTATGTATAAAATGTTTATTTGTGACACACAAAAATGCATACATAGAGTTACAAAAATGACAAAATGTTTAAAATCTTATCAATGTTAAAATCGTTAATACTGACCCAGAACCATTATGATTTCCCTTTAGGATGTTCTATGGTGCATGCTCAAGACAGGCCAAAAATTTGATAGTCAAAATTGGAAGCTGTACTTCTAGCGCTTCTAGTAGTATATGAGTTTTATAATGACACCAAAGCTTTTGTTGTTGGGGTTTTTTTTTTTTTTTTGTTTGGCTTTTTTTTTCCCTATAAATAACAAACATGTCATACTTACCTGCTCTGTGCAATGGTTTTGCACAGAGCAGCCCCTGATCCTTTTCTTTTCGGGTCCACACCGTTGCACCTGGCTCCTCCTCGAGCAGTTCCCCCAGGGAAAGCCACTCTCCCTGGGGGCACCGCTTTGTGCTCCTCCCTGAGCAACTGCTCTATGCGTCCATAAGACAGAGTCGCAGCTCCACCCTGCTCTCTCCTCATTGGCTCACTGGTTGTGATTGACAACAGTGGGAGCCAATAGCTCTTGCTGCTGTTAGCCAATGAAGGGTAAGAGTCCCCAAACAGCATAGGCTGTCGAATGTTACTGGATTGGGAGGGGCTCAGGTAAGGATTGGGGGGATGGGCACTGCACATAGGTTTGTACAATGCAGCAGTTTTCTTTTGTGTGTTCTCCTTAAGTGTAAGATATAGGCAGATGAAAACTTCTACACCTGTGCATGGACGTATGACAGCAACACAAGTCACCCACTCCTTGCAGTGGCTGGGTCCAGGGGGATCATTCGTATTATTAATCCTATCACTATGCAGTGTATCAAGGTTAGTGGATGCAATGTAATATACTCTTCTCCTATCTGCTGAATAGGTCACTTATTTCAGTATTTGTATTAAAGCTATTGCAGTAGGTCTCCTGGCTACTATCGCAGCTTTTATTTCTCTCAGCTGGCAACTAAACCCCAGCTAACCCATTCATTCTGATGTTGCTATATTTGGTTTGGGGATCTCTATTTCTTGACCTTTTGTCACAAAAGGGTTAAGTACTCCTGTTACATACATTATCATGCAAAAGTAAGCAGCTGGTGTGCAAGCGTTCATTTTCACCTACCTTTGTTAGCTGGAAGTACTTCGCTACCCGCGTCCCTCAAAATCCATAGGTAAATTTTCAATTTTTGGGATGTTAAAACCTAAAGCTCATCATAATATAAAAACACTAAATGCAGCTCTGTTTTATTGTAAAACAAAATAAATACATTGTTCAAATGCGAGCTGTGTAATTCCCTGAATATGACTTGGTGTCAAATTGCAGTCCCTGTACAGCGGAGCTCTGAGATGGAGAGGAAGGAGGACATTCAGGGGCTAATCAGATCATGTACTTACCAGAAGCATGCTGATAGGAGGAGAAAGCAGAATAACAGATTTTATTAGGTTATGTGAGTTGTGATTTTGCATTCCAGAAAAATTTAAATATGTATCAAATTTGTAAAGAGGTAATATGCGAGTGCTATCTAAAACTGCTAGAACACCAAAAAGGTAACCAAGAATGAACCTTCCAACAGAATACATATAAAGGTACAGCGCTAAAATAACATAAAGAAGGACAGCATATTATAGCATAAAATAAAGTGCAGAGTATTGGATCACACTGAGGTGAACTTGAGTGAATAAAAAGTCCCAAGAAAAATGAGGGCCCACGTGGGGATCTGGTAGATCCTAATGAGTGCGTGGGGCAGGGTTCCAGTGTACCACACGGTGAATCTAGGGTAAAAAAGTGCGCACTCACCAGAAGTGCGTCAAAAATACGCATGTGAAATTATCCTGTTTCATCAGGTAGTGGTCATCTACTGCCAAGGTAAGGTCAGGATCATACACCTTCCAATCGCAGCTCAGGGTAGGTACTCCAAGAGTCTCAAACGTGTCACCATCTGTGGTTCCTTTGAACAGGTTCTGCAAGTGGGGACTCTCAATGAAGAGAGCCCAATAAGGGACACCACATAGCGTGATACCGTAGACACTGAGTTTATTGTATCAAAGGGTAACACAGCAATGAAAGGTGGAGATAAAAATGAAGGTAAACACTGACCAGATACCGTTCAGGATGGTCACCAGCGGTGGTCAGACGTCCGGATACTGTAGCCCCTCTGATGCGTTTCGTGCGATGCACATTATCAAAGGGTGCTGGGCTTACAAATTTGCCCATTAATTCAAGGTGTCTATAGTAAAAGTACACATTAACCGATTCCCGTCCGTTGTATAGCAGAAAGACTGCTACAGGGCGGTGGGTGCGCAAAATTAAAATCACATGTATGTATGTGTATGTACGTATGTATGTATATATGTGTGTGTGTGTGTATATATATATATATATATATATATATATATAGATATGTGTGTGTATATATGTGTGTATGTATATGTGTTTGTGTGTAAATATATATATATATTTGTATTTGACTGCATTTCTCACCTGCACCTGGTGATCGCTGAGTATTACCGACAGTTCTCTCCCCTGTCAGCTCCTGCACACTGCTTTGTAGGGCTCTGCATAGCCCAGCCATACAAAGCCGTATGCTTACAGTGGAAAGCACACAAACAGCCCCACAGTTAACCCTTTCCTGCCCAGTGACATTAGTAAAGTGTCAGTGCTTTTTATTAGCATTTATCTCTGTATTGGTGTCACTGGGGATGTCAGTGACACCAAGTCAGTTCTCCCCCAGTGTCAGAATGCCTGCTGCAGTCCCGCTAAGCCGCTGATCGCCGCCATTACTAGTAACAAAACAAAAAAAATTCCACTATATATACCGCCATTTGTAAACACTATAACTTTCACTTAAACCAATTAATTTACACGTATTGGGAATCACAAATTTTTTTTGTTAAAGATGTTTAATAGCAAAAAGTCAAAAATATAATATTATTCTCAAAATTGTCAGCCTTTTTTGTTTATAGTGCAAAAAATAAAAACCGCACAGGCGATCAAATACCACCGAAAGAAAGCTCAATTCGTGGGGAAAAAAGGACATAAATTTGATTTGGGTGCAGCATTGCATGACAGTGCAATTGTTAAAGTGACGCAGCGCCGTAACATGAAAAATGGCCTAGTCAGGAAGGCTCTGGAGGGCAAGTGGTTAAAGAAAAGTCACAACCATGCAACTGTAGATGAAAAAGCATAGGTGGAGAAACAAGAAAAATAGAGCTGGTTGGCTTCACAGCAGAGCACCACAATTTGCACATAACCTGCTTGTTCAAAGTCTTAGTTTTTCCATTACATAACCTGATCATTGTTATTAGATGTTTTTCTTTTAATCCTGCTTTCTGTTTCTCGTTACAGCACTATGTGGGCCACGGCAATGCAATCAATGAATTAAAGTTTCACCCAAGAGACCCAAATCTTCTGTTATCTGTAAGCAAAGGTAATTTTCTGCACTTAATAGGTATGGAAGGAGTACTGAGCCTGTGGAATCTGTCTGTTTTTCAGTGACTATGTGACAAAGACAATTGTTAACATTTTCCATGCATTTTGAATAATTACATTTGAATTGGCAAAACTGCTTTGCTGTTCCTGCAGACCATGCACTGAGATTGTGGAATATTCAGACTGACACTCTGGTTGCAATATTCGGAGGTGTAGAAGGTCATAGAGATGAAGTATTAAGTGCGGTAAGTTGTTCTCTGCTTCTTGTTCTGTCATCTGGCTTTCATTCAAAGTGTTTCTTAGCCCCGGTTCACATATATGTGGCCGTGTGGGCCACATTTTGTGCAGCCACGAGAGCCCATTCATTTGAATGGACTCCCGTGCCCTGTGACACGCAGAGATAAAGTCCCTGCACTTCTTCCGAAAATGCAGCCCGCACGGGAACCTCGGTTCTCGGTACGGTTGCATTTTCCAGTGCGGGCGGCGTGCCATTAGAACTATTGGCACCCGCCTGCGGGTCCGCATTTCTCGGTGGCGCAGCTGCACAGATTTTCATGCAGATCTGCAGTGAAACCACCCGCACATAAGTGAACCTAGCCTTAATGCTGAACAGAAGCGCATCTGCTGAGCGAGTTGGGCTCCATGCACACTGGCTTCACTTCCAGTCCGGACACTTCTACCCCCTTCCTGCCCAGGCCAATTTTCAGCTTTCAGCGCTATCACACTTTGAATGACAATAGCGCAGTCATGCAGCACTGTACCCATATAAATGTTTTAGCATTTTTTTGAGACGGATAAAGCTTTATTTTGGTGGTATTTATTCACCGCTGGGATTTTAATTTTTTTTGCTATGTAAATTAAAAAGTCCAAAAATTTTGAAAAAAAAGTGTTTTTCTTATAAAATTTTGCAAATAGTATTTCATTATACATCTTGGCCAAAATGTATTCCGTTGTTTTTAGTAAAAAAAGTTAGTCAATTAGTCAATTGGCCAATCAGTGATCACATGATCGGGACCTCGTACAGAGTCCTGTCCGACGATCGGTGTTCCACTGTGTTCGGAGGACACAGCGGGCACTGGATCGCGGTGCTGCGTGCTCCCAGGGAGCACGCACAAGCAGGGTGCGGGGAGTCCGTTTATAAACAACCGCCCGACCCTGCACTGCCACCGTCCAGCCGTTTATATACAACGGCCAGACGGGAAGTGGTTAAAAAATTGCTGCTTCTACAGGAGTTGTGTTTTGGAGGCATATTTTAAACTCAACGTTAGAGGCAGGAAAAAAAAACCCACCTGGTCTGCGTTGTTGACCAAATCTATAGATTATGAAATATAATATTTCTCTGATATGATTTGGTAAATGAAGAGTTCTTACCCAGAAGTGAAACAACCAAAATTTATTGTTGAATAGGATGGAGATCTAAACTAACACAAACAATCTATCTAGTTACATAAAAGAAACAGTATTACGAAAGCTCGAACATATTACAAAATACGAACGACAGAAAAGACTTAAGACAAACGTTTAGGTGCAAGGGATGTATTCCATAATTAGCACAGCAGCACAGTAGCTAAATGGTTAGCATTTCCACCTGGTAGTACTCAGGTCGTTGGTTTGAATCCCAACCACGGCACCACGTGCCTGGAGTTTGCATGTTCTCCCTGTTCCTGCGTGGGTTTCCTCCGGGTACTCCGGTTTCCTCCCACACTCCAAAGACATGCTGGTAGGTTAATTGAGATCTGAGCTCACTCATTGTTTCCATGCATTTCAAATATAATGGGATAACTGCATTAGCTGCATAGAGAAAAAAATTCTAGAAAAGGGCAGAAGAACTGCAAGAAAAATGCGCAATGGTGCAGCATTCTTCAGCATTGTTCTCTGCTCGATGTCGAATTTACTCTGCACCAGTTTTTTTATATTTCTGTGAAGACAGGCTCACTATGCTTCAAGGTCCTTGCTTACCTTTGAACAGTTTTCTTAGCATGTTTATAATATCAACAGCTTTGTGTCAGTATGCGTTAATGGTTTGCATATGTTGCTTATAGGACTATGATCTGCTAGGAGAGAAGATTATGTCGTGTGGAATGGACCATTCACTCAAACTGTGGCGACTAAACTCAAAAAGAATGCATACTGCAATCAAAGACTCCTATGAATACAATCCTAACAAAACAAATAGGTGACCTGTCTTTGTGTGTGTGTGTGCGTGTGCGTACAATATGTACAACCCTAATTCTGAAAAAGTTGTGACCCTTTGTAAAATCTACTTAATGCAATGCTTTTCAAATCTCATATTTTATTCACAATAGAAAACATATCAAATGTTTAAACTGAGAAAATCTACCATATTAAAGAAAAATAAAAGGTATTGATGGCAGCAACATGTCTCAAAAGTTGGGACAGGGCAACAAAAAGCTGGCAAAGTGGTATAGCAAGAAAGAACTTGAGGATCATTTTGCAATTAATTTGGTTGACCACTTGCCCTCCAGAGGATTTACCCCTCTTCCTGACCAGGCCATTTTTTTGTGTTTATGGAGCTGTGTTATTTTAACTGACATTTGCGCAGTCATGCAATGCTGCACCCAAATGAAATGTCTTTTTTTTTTCTTTACCACGCAAATAGAGCTTTTTTCAGTTGATTGCCTTTTTTTTTTTTTTTTTGCGCTATTAAAAAAGGCAATTTTGATAAAAAATAATTTTTTTTTTACTTTTTGCTATTAAACATGTCCACTAGAAAAATGTAAAAAAATCTAATTTTGTCATAAATTTAGGCCAAAATGTATTCTGCTACATGTCTTTGCTAAAATAAAAATCCCAATACGTGTAAATTAATTGGTTTACGTGAAAGTTACAGCATTTACAAATGGTGTATATATACTGGAATTTTTTTTTTGTTTTTGTTTACTAGTAATGGCGGCGACCAGCGAATTATGGCGGGACTGCAGGATTGTGGCAAGCATTCTGACACTGGGGAAAACTGACTTGGTGTTGCTGACATCCCCAGTGACACCAGTACAGTGATCAGTGCTTATAAAAAGCACTGGCACTGTATTAATGGCACTGGGCATGTGGGGTGATCAAAGGGTTTACTGTGTGCTGTTTTACTGTGTGTGTGTGTGTCACTGTAAGAACACTGCTTTGTATGGCTCTGCTATGCAAAGCCATGCATAGCAGTGTGCGGGCGCTGACGGAAGAGAACTGTATTGTTTACTTACATTTCTCTCCCTCCATTGGTAATGCTCCACGATCACCGGGTGCCGGTGAGTACTCACCATCCGGGACCCGGTGATTGACAGTTGAGGCCGCGAATAGCAGCACAGGTAGGGCGCGCACGCCCCCTACTCGGAACGTGATTTGCGCACCCATGCCGCCCTGTAGCAGAATTACAGTTATAGGGTAGACGGGAAGCAGTTAATTGGCAACACGTCAGTAACGATTGGGTATAAAGAAACATTTTAGAGAGTCAGTGTCTCAGAATGAACCACTGTCCATCTGCCCTATAGCAGATTTACTGCTACAGGATGAACTTTCTGTGCAAAATCATGTATATAAATGTGATTTTGCATTACCACCACTTGGAGGGGTGCCTGCTGCTGGAGTGCCACATTTGCTGTCATTAAACACAGCAGAAGCTGATCAACAGGTGCCGGCTATTGGATGAGCTTCGGTAGCTGTTGATCTCCGAGGAGACTGACAGAACACAGCTCTGCCTATGTAAACAAGGCAGAGCTGTGTTATGTCTATGGCGATCTGCATATTCGGGGATTGCCTAGTTAAAATTCATTGTACACACAAAAACACTGGCTAGGCACACACTCTTTGATTACCCTAGATGTTTACCCCCTTCCCAGCCAGTGTCATTTATACAGGGACAGTGTATATTTTTAGCACTGATCACTAGTCGTGTCACTGGTTGCCACAAAGTGTCAGTGTCAGACTGTCCGCTGCAATATCGCAGTCCCACTATAAGTCGCTGATCGCCACTATTACCAGTATAAAAAAAGAACTCCAGTATATATACTGCCATTTGTAGACGCTATAACTTTTGCGCAAACCAATCAGTATACGCTTTTGGGATTTTTTTTAATACCAAAAATATGTAGCAGAATACATTTTGGCCTAAATTTATCAAGAATTTTTAATTTTTATTGGGATATGTTTTACAGCAAAAAGTAAAAAGTATTGTTTTTTTTCATTAATAACGCAAAAAATAAAAAAAACCCAGAGGTGATCCAATACCAATAAGCTCTATTTGTAGGAAAAAAAATTACATAGATATAATTTTATGTACAGCATTGCATTACTGTGCAATTGTTAGTTAAAGTAACGCAGTGCCGTATCACATTCATGGCATGCTCATGAAGGGGGGGGGGGGGGGGGTAAATCTTCCAGAGATCAAGTAGTTAAAGATGGGCAGACGTTCACCAATCTGTGAAAAGCTGCCTCTAAAAATTGTCAATTTCAGCATAATGTTCAATTAAACATTGCAAAAACTTTAAATATATCATCTACAGTACATAATATCCTCAAGATTCAGAGAATCTTGAAAAATCTCTGTGCGCAAGGGACAAGGCCGAAACACCCAAGCTCTTCAGGCCCTCAAAGGGCACTGCATTAAAAAACAGACATGATTCTGTGGCGGATTTCACTGCATGGACTAAGGAATACTTCCAAAAATCACTGTCTGTGAACAGTTTGCCATGCCATCCAAAAACACAGGGTAAAGCTCTATCATGCAAAGAAGAAGCCATATCTGAACATGATCCAGAAACGCCGCCATCTCTGGGCCAAAGCTCATATAAAATGGTCTGTTGCAAAGTGGAAAACTGTCTGTGGTCAGACAAATCAAAATTTGACATTCTTTTTGTCAGCCATTGCCGCCGCGTATGCTGGACTAAAGAGAAGAGGGACTTTCCAGCTTATCAGCACTCTAAAAACCTTTATCTCTGATGGTATGGGGGTGCATTAGTGTGTATGGAATGGGTAACTTGAAATCTGGAAAGGCACAATCAGTTCTGAATGATATATTTAGGTTTTAGCAGCGTTTGCTCTTGCAAGAATGGGACAACATTCCTCTCCAAAAACTCCAGCAACTGCTCTCAGTTCCCAGAAATGTACAGAGTGTTGTTGAAAAAAAATAAAAAATAGGGGATGCTACACCATGGTACACATGGCCCTGTCCTAATGTTTTTGGAATGGGTGGTGTACTTTGCCAGATTTTTATTGCCCTGTCCCAACTTTTATGGAATTGGGGATGTAATTTGCATGTTTTTTGATGCCTTGTCCCAACTTATTTGCAATTGGCGATATACTTTGCTAGCTTTTTGTTCCCCTGTCCCAACTTAATTGGAATTGGGAATGTTCTTTGCCAGAGAACTTTTTTGATGTGTCGCTGCTATTTCAACATGCTTATTTTTTTATTAAAATAGTGCATTTTCTTTCTTGGAATTGGGGATATATTAGCTTTTTGAGTTCAGGTAATCCAAATTAATTGGTTATTATTGGGGGATTTACCTGTTGTGACAGAACAGTTGATTTTCCACTGCAGGTAATATGTAAGTTGAAGCATGAATTTTGAAAGTGTAGTTTTGCACACCGATGATGTAGGTACACATCCCAGGCCTGTGCTGCATTCCTTGATGATGCTGTGCCAGGTTAAACTGTTAGGGGTCATTCAGACGGGTGCTTTGACCCATCCTCCATGCTCAGTTGCTTTTGTTGCATATGCATCCATCCCAGAGTTGTACATGGGCAGCCTATAGGAGTGGATATAGAAACTGCATGGACACAGTCACATGTCATAGTTTGATATGCAGGCATGAACGGTTACATGGATCTGAATGAATGGATGTGCATGGAACTGACTGGCTGCCTACCTGCCGCTCTGAGGTGGATGCACACAAAGAAAAAATTGGCTGAGAACAGGTCTCAGTGCCCTTCTGAATGGAGCCCATAAGTGGGTACAGCAGCATAGGTGCACAATGAAGCAGATTTTACATAAACAAGCAAGCCCTCCTTTTTCCTGCCAGAATGATGAGCTCATGCTGATCTCTCTCTTTTAGTGCTCTAAAAGTGAATCCTGCACAGTTTAATTCTGCCCTTTTAACACTGCCTTTAATACTTCTCACATGATACTCTTGAAAAATATCAACCATGTCTTATGTTTTCACAGGCCGTTTATTTCACAAAAGATCCATTTTCCTGATTTCTCTACAAGAGACATTCACAGAAATTACGTAGATTGTGTCAGGTGGCTTGGAGACTTGATACTGTCAAAGGTAAACCATTAAGCTTTATTGCAGTGGTCTATGTGTAAATAGAACATGCTACAATACAACTCACCTGCTGCCCATAGGCATCTCTGGCCCAGGAATTTGTGTTTGGCTGGTAACAGTGTGTGGCTTATAGGCAGTAATGGCCAGTCTGCCCCTACCCTTTAATTTGAGACTTTTTTTTTCAGCTTAATGATGGTCTTGAGCACCAGAGCGTGCCGGGTCTTTCCTAAGCCTATCAGAGCATATACAGTTGTGTTCAAAATAATAGCAGTCAGACATCACTAACCGGATCAATCACTGTTTTTGGTAGAAATGATATTTCTACATGGCAAATAATTTACTAGCAGGTATAGTAGAGTAATAGAAATCCAACAGACCCAACAGTCATGACATGCATGCTGCTGATTCTGTGTCATTGAATCACTCATTGAAAGGGGCATGTTCAAAATAATAGCAGTGTGGAGTTCTATTAGTGAGGTCATTCATTCTTTGAAAAACAGGTGGCAATTATTGCCCTTATTTAAGGAAGGAAGGCAGCAAATGTTGTACATGCTGGTTACAGTGCATTTCTCTCTGAAATTCTGAGGAAAATGGGTCGTTCCAGACATTGTTCAGAAGAACAGCGTACCTTGATTAAAAAGTTGATTGGAGAGGGGAAAACATTTAAAGAAGTGCAGAAAATGATCGGCTGCTCAGCTAAAATGCTGGCAAATGCTTTAAAATGGCAACCAAAACCTGAAAGACGTGGAAGAAAGCGAAAAACTGCCATTGGAATGGATAGAAGAATAGCCAAAATGGCGCGGACTCGGCCAACAATCAGCTCCAGGAAGATGAAAGAAGGTGTAAAGTTCCCTGTGGGTACTGTTACAATTAGAAGACGCCTATGTGAAGCCAAGCTATCTGCAAGAAGCCCCGCAAAGTCCCACTGTTGGAAAAAAGACGTGCTGAAGAGGTTACAATTTGCCAAAGAGCACACTGACTGGCCTAAAAAGAAATGGCGCAACATTTTGTGGACTGATGAAAGTAAGATTGTTCTTTTTGGGTCTAGTGGCCGGAGACAGTTTGTCAGACGACCCCCAAACACTGAATTCAAGCCACAGTACACTGTGAAGACAGTGAAGCATGGTGGTGCAAGCATCATGATATGGGGATGTTTCTCATACTACGGTGTTGGGCCTATTTATCGCATACCAGGGATCATGGATCAGTTTGAATACATCAGAATACTTGAAGAGGTCATGCTGCCTTATGCTGAAGAGGAAATGCCCTTGAAATGGGTGTTCCAACAAGACAACGACCGCAAACACACCAGTAAACGTGCAACATCTTGGTTCCAGACCAACAAGATTGACGTTATGGAGTGGCCAACCCAATCCCCGGATCTTAATCCAATAGAAAACTTGTGGGGTGACATCAAAAATGCAGTTTCTGAGGCAAAACCAAGAAATAGAGAAGAACTGTGGAATGTAGTCCAATCATCCTGGGATGGAATACCTGATCACAGGGGCCAGAAGTTGGGTGACTCCATGCAACACAGATGTACAGCAGTTCTCAGAAACAGTGCGACTACAACCAAATATTCATTAAGTCATTCAAAGGAAAGCAAAATCTTCAAATATTTTTCAGTTTATATAGTGAATGTTTGAGTTTGTAAAGAAGAATACAAACACTGCAGTTTTTTTAAACCGTCTAATATTCACTTTTCTACAGTTTTTTTTTAGAGGAACAACACAAATTTGATATCTTTTTTTCATGCTTTGATTTGGAATAGAATGTGTCGTGTTCCCAATGCATTTGTGTGTATGGAAATAAAAGCTATTAGAAGGATTTTCAGTTTTTTCAACACACTATTATTTTGAACACAACTTTAAATACTAACGCCAGAGAGTTTAATAGCAGGACGTAATTCTAGAATGTAGCCTGGAAGAGTGTTGTTTTTTTCTTTGCACTCTGGGACTGTATAAAAAGGTTCTAAACATCACAGTAGGCTAGAATTGGTATGCTACAAAAAAGAGATTAATAAAGTGGTTTTTAAAGCCTCAAGGTTTTTACGCTTAATGCACTCTCTGCATTAAGGTAAATCTTCTAGCAATCTAGCGCTGTGTGCAAGAGCAGCGGCTCTCACCCTCCTCACTAGACAGATTGATGTTAGATGGAGACATTGGCTCCTGCTGTCAGTCAAATGCTATCCACACCTCTGTGCCTATAGATGCAGCCAGCAGGGCTCAGGAGTGAGCCTGCATGAGAACTCCCCCTAGCAAAGGGCTTGCTGGGGGAAGGGGAGATACGCGAAGGGGGGATGAGCCAGAACCATTGTCGGGGGACCTGAGGATCTGGGCTCCTCTGTGCAAAACCATTACACAGAGCAGGTAAGTATAATATGTGGGGGTTTTTTTAATTACTTTAAACCCTGAATCTTTAATATCACTTTAATCATTGCGTGCATCGGTGTGCAGTTAATTTTCCCAAATCATCTTCCAAGACAGCACATGTAATAGGAGTCTCCTCAACAGTTAATGTGTCACCAAAAACACTTCAAAAAGACCTTCTTCCAAACTAGTCAGTACATGTTTTCTCTGTCAGGAAGAGAGACCTGTTGCCTGAAAGCTGGGTAGAAGAGCTTCTGTCCTTCTTCAGCTGTCTTTTTTCCTTACAACCTTTTTTTTTGTCCCCCTTCAGGTGACCTAAATCTTTGCGCTCCAGAACCCCTCCCCATTACCGGCAGGAGGCATGGTTCCCCCTTTTCTAGTGCCTGAGGGAAGGCCATATTTTGAATATGCTCAGCCCCTTGCCATCCACAGCTACCTTCCTGTCCTTTGAGTTTTCCTTGCAGTGTGTGCTCTGTAGCACGGGTGGCGAAGGCGGGAGGCTGTGTACTGGGAAGGATTGCACTACTTACATGTATGGAGGCTCCTTTTTCTGCTAGCTCCCCCAGTAGCTGGGGAATTATCAGTAACGGGAAGCTAGAAGCCGTGATTCAAGCCTAATTTTCAGCAGAATGCACATTTTTGTACACACTCGCTGCTTATGTATGTACAGTGGGGGGAAATAATCGATCCCCGGCAGATTTTGTACGTTTGACACTTATAAAAAATTATAGACCTTTCATTTCTTTGTCATAGGTGTATTTTAAATGATAGACACAGAATATCAACCGAAAATCCAGAAAATAC
Organism: Staurois parvus; assembly: GCF_062004578.1. Lineage (NCBI taxonomy): Eukaryota > Metazoa > Chordata > Amphibia > Anura > Ranidae > Staurois > Staurois parvus. Next base: position 550,764 of record NW_028319264.1, read on the forward strand.
ACAATACAAATGTTATAAATGGAGTTAAATGTGGATGTCCTCCTGCGGTTATTATGGATGATGCAAATCTAGTTATAGCTGCTGCCACTCAACTTATACCAATAAGTGTAAACACAATTTATAAATATATAGATCAATTTTAACACATGTGCAATAATCTCGTGCTATAAAATGCTAGCCGTGCCAACATAATGGTGCTCAGTGGAAAAAATTACAAAAAATGCAATTGAATGTTCACCAATATAAAGTGAAAAAAACATAAAAATTATGTATATCCAGAAAATTGTGTAAGTGGTTCACATTCTGTGCTGATATATCAATATCTAATATAAACACATTCTGGAAAGTTGTGTACATCACAGAAATAGAGGTTTGATGAAGTCACAAGGCACGTGACGCAACGCGTCGGTACGCCATTTCCGGTACGAGGTGACGCACTTCCGGACGCAGCAGCCATATTGCTACACCCATTAACCATGCAGTACACCTATAGGATGTGGTGACAGGTGTTTTTTTACTAGCAATTTATGTGAGTGCAATATCAAGTATTTCCATTTTTCAAATAAAAAGATTACTGCACTATGGAAGGATATTTGTTTTGTATCACATGTATGTGGCCTTAAGTGGAGGTGGCGTGGATAAGGTGCGCTGGGGAGAAGTTCATATTCAATCTCATGGTCCCTGTGATGAGTGGAATTGTGGAGGTGAGCAGGCATTGCTGCCATTTGAGGATATTTTTTTTTTCTTTTTCGCTGGTGAAGATCACGTTGGCACAGTTTCACTAGCATGGACTTTGCTTTATAATTACACAGATATTTTCCTTTTTTGATCTTTTAATGTTTATTGTGTTTATATTAGATATTGATATACCAGCACGGGATGTGATTTCCCCCTTTTTTTAAGAACCACTTACACAATTTTATGGATATACATAATTTTTATGTTTTTTCCCTTTATATTGGTGAACATTCAATTGCATTTTTTGTAATTTTTTCCACTGAGCACTATTACACTCCACCGAAACTGCCTTACTCAAACTCTCCAACGACCTGCTAACCGCCAAATCTAATGGCCACTATTCATTGCTCCTACTCCTTGACCTCTCTGCGGCCTTCGACACAGTCGACCACCCCCTCCTCCTCAAAAAACTACACTCCCTCGGCCTCAGAGATTCTGCTCTCTCCTGGCTCTCATCCTACCTTTCACAACGCTCCTTCAGCGTTACCTATAATGCTACCACCTCCCCCTCACTCCCCCTCTCTGTTGGGGTCCCTCAAGGCTCTGTCCTCGGGCCCCTTCTCTTCTCCATCTACACCTCCTCCCTTGGCCAACTCATACACTCTCACGGCTTCAACTACCACCTATATGCCGACGACACACAAATCTATCTCTCAACCCCCCACCTCACCCCCTCAGTCTCCGCCCGAATCACACACCTACTGAGCGACATATCAGACTGTATGTCGCTCCACTTCCTTAAACTGAACCTCTCCAAAACCGAGTTTCTTGTCTTCCCCCCAGCCCGGACACCACCCCCCATTGACTTCTCCATCCTGTTCAACAACTCCACCATCAAACCCGCCCCGCAGGCCAGAGTACTTGGTGTCATTCTGGACTCCAGCCTATCCTTCCAGCCCCAAGTCCAATCTTTAACAAACTCGTGCAGACTCCACCTCCGCAACATCGCCAAATTACGCACGTTCCTAACCCCAGAAACCACTAAACAGCTCATCCACTCCCTCATCATATCACAACTCCACTACTGCAACTCCCTCCTCACTGGCCTGCCTCGCCACAGGCTATCCCCACTTCAGTCGATCCTGAATACGGCTGCCAGACTCATCCACCTTTCCAACCGCTCCATCTCCGCCACCCCCCTCTGCCAATCCCTCCACTGGCTTCCGATTGTGCAATGGATCAAATTCAAAATCCTAACACTGACGTACAAAGCTGTCCACCATACTGCCCCAAACTACATCACTGACCTAATAGCCAAGTACCACCCAACACGCACACTCCGCTCCTCACAAGACCTCCTTCTCTCTAGTTCCCTGGTCTCCTCCTCCCAGTGGCCTACTCGATGTTGACGTCAGGACGCTCTTTTCCCAGTGTGTGTCGGAGGTGATCCGCGGTGAGCGGGGATCGTCCACTACTTCAGTGCTGTGCATTGCTGGTTAAGCTGGTGTCTGTCTGGACACCTCTCTTGTGAGTTGTTTTGACATTTTATTAAATATATATGTGTTTTAAACGTACTGCACCATTATGTTTTTTTCTTTGTCCCTGAGTGACTCATGCATATATGGTGATATGGAGTTAAATGGAGAGATTCATCATGAGATCTTTGGCTGCAGAGTATTGCTTCTGGTAGTGATATGCTGTCCTTTATGCTGATTGCCATTATTGATCACCTGGACGTGACTATTATTGAAAATTACTACTTCTAATACCCTGGATATCGTTCACCCATCGCTCCCAGAGCACAAGCGCTATTGCTGGTCTATAATTTGATCAGCATTTAGCTCTGGTGAGTCCATCTAATTCATTTGGTGGTGGATTATTCACAGTGTTATGAATTCACAGAGGATTTTTTGAGTTTTGTTTTGGACTTGCACAGATTTATTATGGACACTTAATTATATGGTGATATATATTTTTATTGAGCGCATGCCCTCATTAGATATTGTTCACTTTGCCAAAATAATTTTATATATATTTTTTTGGTTGGGTGTTGCTGCTAACACACAGTTTAATTTTGTTATACAGTGTGGCGCTTTTTCTATTGGTTTATTTGATCTCCTCCTCCCATGCCAGCCTCCAGAACTTCTCCAGGGTGTTACCCATCCTCTGGAACTCCCTGCCCCAACCCATCAGATTATCACCTACTCTCCTCTCCTTTAGGCGCACCCTAAAAACCCATCTCTTCAGGAAAGCCTACCCCACCCCCTGCTAACCGACCTCCTCCACTCTTCCTACCACTCCATCCCCCACAGCTATCTCCACCTGTGCCACCATCCCCTCCCTCCTATATTGTAAGCTCGAAAGAGCAGGGCCCTCAATCCCCTCATGTTTTGCATTGTATTGGTATTGTTCTGTCGCATGTTCTGTCTCCCATTGTAATGTACAGCGCTGAGCGAACTATCGGCGCTTTATAAATACTGTATAATAATAATAATATTATGTTGGCACGGCTAGCATTATATATTATTGCACATGTGTTAGAATTGATCTATAGCGCTTCACTATATATTTATAAATTATAAATGGAGTTGCAGTTCAGTGAGTAAAATAAGTATTTAATCCCCTGCCAACCAACAATAATTCTGACTCCCACAGTCTGGCTATGTGCTCATGTGGTACACAGGTTAGTCCTGTCAATATAAGAAGGTGCTCCTAATGACAACTCGTTCTGTGTATAAAAGAAACTTGTCCACAGAATCTCTTCCATTTAAACCTCACCATCACCATGGGCAAGACGAAAGAGCTGTCAAAGGAGGTCGGGAACAAGACTGTAGACCTGCACAAGGTTGGAATGGGCTACAAGATCATCAGCAAGAAGCTTGGTGAGAAGGAGATAGCGGTTGGAGCGATTATTAGCAAATGGTAGAAATACAATATAACCATTAATCGCCCTCGGTCTGGAGCTCCATGCGAGATTTCACCTCACGGGGTAAGGATGATCATGAGGAAAGTGAGGGATCAGCCCAGAACTACATGGGAGGAGCTTGTGAATGATCTCAAGGCAGTTGGGACCACAATCGCTAAACAAACCATTGGTAACACAATACGTTGCCATGGATTGAAATCCCCCTCCTCAGGCAGACACATGTACAGGCCCATCTGAAGTTTTCCAATGAACATCTAAATTATTCAGAGAAGGATTGAAAGTGTTGTGGTCAGATGAGAAAAAAATTGAGCTCTTTGGCATTAATTTGACTTGTCGTGTTTGGAGGAAGAAAAATGCTGCCTACGACCCCAAGAACACCATCCCTACAGCCAAACACAGAGGTGGAAGCATTCTTTTTTTTTTCTCCAAAGGCACAGGCCGACTTTGCAGCATTGAGGGGTCAATGGATGAGGCCATGTATTGTAAAAATCTTGGATGAGAACCTTCTTCCCTCAGCCAGAACATTGAAGATGGGTCGTGGATGGGTCTTCCAGCATGACAATGACCCAAAACATACCGCAAAGGCAACAAAGGAGTGGCTCAAGAAGAAGCACATTAAGGTCTTGAAGGGGCATAGCCCTTAGACCTTAATCCTATAGAAAATGTATAGAGGGATCTGAAACTTCAAGTTTCCAAGCAACAGCCAAGAAACCTTAAGGATTTAGATAAGATCTGTAAAGAACAGTGGACCAAAATCCCTCCTGAGATGTGTGCAAACCTGGGAACCAACTGGAAGAAACGTCTGACCTCTGTGCTTGCCAACCAAGTGCTACGTCATGTTTTGCTTGGGATCAAATACTTATTTTACTCGCTGAGCTGCAACTCCATTTATAACATTTGTATTATGTATTGTTTTGGGATTTTTGGTTAATATTCTGTCTCTATCATTTTAAAATAGACCTATGATAAACATTATAAACCCTTCATTTCTTTGTAATTGAGGAAACTTTAATGAATCTGCAGGTAATCAAATAATAAATTTCCCCACTGTATAATATAGAAAGGGTAGCTGTAGTGGAAGGTGTGTCTATGTATATGTACAGTATGTGTGTATGCTTTGTCTGTACACATAAAGTGTTGAATTTTTAATAAAATGTTTCTTTAAATTTGGATCATGAACATCCCTACTGATTTTTGTTTTTTTTTGTGAAACAAGACTGATACAAAATCATTACCCGTATGGTTTTTATTTTGGTTTTGTGTTTTCTTCTATTAGTCATGTGAAAATGCCATTGTTTGCTGGAAACCAGGCAAAATGGAAGATGACATTGATAAGATCAAGCCCAACGAGTCCAATGTCACAATCCTGGGGAGGTTTGACTACAGCCAGTGTGATATCTGGTATATGAGATTTTCTATGGACTTCTGGCAAAAGGTGAGAGAAACTGTTCTTAAAGCATTCAGACCATAGGATAATTGGTAATACTTTTTTTTTTTTTTTTTGTTTTTTTTTTTAGTCGTTTAAAGTAGAACTATAGGCAACTTTCCCCCCCCATTTTTGGATAGTGTAAGTGAGGTTCTAACCCGTCAGTCTATTTTTTGCCATTTATGTCCCATTGGGGGGGGGATTTCCTTTTACTTTAAGTTAGGGCTGAGGAAGTTAGAGGAAATCTCTGCAAATTAATTTCTTGGGTTCCCCCAGGCCACCAAAACTAGGGTCCCCATTGGAAAATTCCCCCTTTTGGTTTTCAGGGGACAACCCAAAATCTGGAGAGTCTTTTACTGTTTATAATGGTAAACAGGACAAATGGAGAGGGTGAATCTCCGTAATGAGGGAACAGACAGCAATAAAAACCTAATAGTGTTCTAATCCCTCTCTACTCTATCTGAAACTAAAAAAAGTTTGCCTTTTGTTATGCTTCAATGTTCCTCCGATCGTTGGGGCTTTCAAGGCTCTCTGACATAAACTCTTGCATATGAAAAGTGGACAATCATAAAAGTATCCAGGACTTCAAATAAAAAAGGTTCTGTTCTTTGTGGCCTACAGTGTGTGGTTTTTATACAGACTGGGTAACAGAGGTACCAATTCATTTCTGTAGCAGTTTTGAAGAAACTGCCTTAGTGCTGCTTAAAGGCTGTCCACCTTTTTATAGATCATATTTCATGTTACACGTATGTCTGTTGTGTACCATGAAGAACTTTTGCATACAACATTGTTAAAAATGACACGCCCCAAAAGTTTACATACCCTGGAATGTTTTACCTTGGTACAGACACACAAAGTGACATACACAGGTTAAAATGGCTTCACAGGATAGTGATCATATGAAGCCATTCATAGTTGTTTGGCTCCTTTTTAAATTTTAATGATAACAGAAATCACCCAAATGGCCCGCATCAAAAGTTTACATCTCCTGGAATGTTAGGCCTTGGTACAGACACACAAGATGACACAGACGGGTTAAAATGGCAATTAAAGGTTAATTTCCCACGTCTGAAACTTTTTAATTGCAATCAGTGTTTGTGTATAAATAGTGAGTTTGTTAGCTTTCACATGGATGCACTGAGCCATGGGGAGCAGAAAAGAATGGTCAAAAGTCCTGCGTAACAAGGTAATCGAACTTTGTAAAGATGGAAAAGGATATAAAAAGATGTCCAAAGCCTTGCATATGCCAGTCAGTACTGTTCAATTGCTTACTAGAAAGTGGAAAATTGGGGGATCTCTTGATTCCAAGCCAAAGTAGTGTAGACCGGGAAAGATTGCAGCCACAACTGCCAGACATCTGAGATACAAAGAAAAACCTACAGGTAACTGCCGGAGAAATACAGGCTGCTCTGGAAAAAGATACAACTATACTTTATATTTGAACAAAAATGAACTGCATGGTCCAGATCCAAGAAAGAAGCCTTTATGGCACCAATGCCACAAAAAAGCTTGGTTATAATATGCCTGACAACAATTTGATATGCCTCACCGGGCTTTTTTGTGGCTTTTTATGGCACCAATGCCACAAAAAAGCTTGGTTATAATATGCCTGACAACAATTTGATATGCCTCACCGGGCTTTTTTGTGGCTTTTGAAGCAGTGAAGGCTTCTTTTTGGCAACTCGACCATGCAGTTAATTTTTGTTGAAGTATTGTTGAATTGTGCTCAGCAACGAGACCCATCTTTTTCCAGAGCAGCCTGTATTTCTCCTGAGGTTACCTGTGGGTTTTTCTCAGTATCAGGAGATTCCTAAACCTTTCACTTCTATCCTTTTCCATCTTTATAAAATTCCATTAACTTGTTACTGTCTTTTGACAGTTCTTTTCTGCTCCCCATGGCTCAGTATCTAGCCTGCTCAGTGCATCTATGTGAGAGCTAACAAACTCATTGATTTATTTATACACATACACTAATTTTAAAAGCCACAGATGTGGGAATTGAACCTTTTAATTGCCATTTTAACCTGTGTGCGTCTGTACCAAGGCCAAACATTCCAGTGGATGGAAACTTTTGATCAGGGCCATTTGGGTGATTTCTGTTGTGATTTTAAAAGGAGTTTGTGATAATAAATGGCTTCATATAATCACTATCCTTAAAGAAGACAGTTTTTTGGCATGATCAGTCATATTTTCAATATCAATGCCAAAATTTCATGATTTCTTCCGGGGTATGCAAACTTTTGAGTACAAGTGTATGTAAACTTCCTGGATACAAACCTTTAGAAACGAGCTTTAGAAAGTGCAAACTGCTTTCTGGTGATTTTCCCAAAGGAGGTAAAGAACGGGGTACTTCATGTAAAATTGCATATCCAGTTCACCTCTTTGAATGTGCTATGTACATCCAGAAAATGAACCTTTTAACCACTTGCCCTCCTGACCGGGACATTTTTTGTGTTACGGTGCTGCATTACTTTGACAATTGTGTGGTCATGCAACACCGCACCCAGATGAAATTTACATCCTCCCCCCCCCCCCCCCCCCCTAACGAATTGAGCTTTTTTTTTTTGGTGGTATTCGATCGCTTGTACAGGGTTTTTTTTTTTTTTTTACATTTTTGGTGCTAGAAGCAAGAAAGACTGATTAATTTTGAGGGGAAAAAAACCAATATTTTGGACTTTTTGCTATTAAACATGTCCAGTGAAAATAATTGAAATCATATTTCGTCATAAATTTAGGCCAAAATGTAGTTTGCTAAAAAAAATAAATAAATCCCAATGTGTAAATTAATTGGTTTACATGAAAGTTATAGTGTTTACAAATGGCAGTATAGATACTGGGATTTTTTTTTCTCCCTACTAGTAATGGCGGCGATCAGCGACTTTTAGCGGGACGGCGGCGGGAATTCTGATACTGGGGGGGAACTAACTTGGTGTTACTGACATCCCCAGTGACACCAATACAGTGATCAGTGCTAAAAAAAAAACAACACTGACACTGTACTAATGGCACTGGGCAGGAAGGGGTTGCAGTAGCAGCTATCAGCTTGTGTGCTTTTTCTTCAGCCGGCTTGAAAGTGATGCAGCAGCTCCATAGTCAGTATCCCCTCCTCCTGTGGTTCCCGGGATCAGTCACCAGCTAGGGGAGGGAGAGCGCTGTGAGACCGAGGCAAATCCATGCTTTGATCTCTCAGACAAACAGTGAAACCAGAAACTGTCACTTCTGGTTACAGATGCACCCTTTCCTGGCCAGAACAGCCAGAGGACACATCTAACCAAGCCAATCTGTGCTTGGTTAGATGGTGTGAAGGGCAAGGGAGACATTGGGGTCTATTAGACCCCTAATATCTCCATGAAGAGTACCTGTCACCTGCCCAATGCGATCATATAGGGCAGTGGTTCTCAACCTTCCTAATGCCGTGACCCTTTAATACAGTTCCTCATGTTGTGGTGACCCTCAACCATAAAATTATTTACCCAGTAATTATAATTCATGAGTGTCGTTTTACCTCCAGTACTGCTGCTTTCAACACAGTAGCTGCTTTCAACACAGTAGCTGCTTTCAACACAGTAGCTGCTCTTTACACATCGGAAATATGTGTTTTCTGATGGTCTTAGGGGACCCCTGTGAAAGGGTCGTTCGACCACCAAAGGGGTCTCGACCCACAGGTTGAGAACCACTGATATAGGGCTTTATTTACCCCTTGTAATAGCAATCAAGTAAAAGAAAAAAAGTTAAAGAAAATTACAATAAAATATATTAAAATTAAGAAAATTGTCATAACCACTATTACCCCCGCACACCTACCCAAGCCCAGGGTGTGCACACGTATGTAAACCGTGGTCGCACTACATGTGTGACATATCACCGCGAATGGCAGTGAGATCAATAATTCTAGCATAAGAACTAGTTGACTCGAAATTGATGAGCTGTAAATTCTTATAAGCGTCACCTATGGTGACTTTTGGACACTGTAGTTTTTGGTGATATCGCGGGTGCATGTAATTTTAAGACATGGAATGTTTAGTATCTATTTGCTCGATGCAACCTCTTCTTTTATATTTTAACCAAAAATGGGTATTCTATTGTGTATTTTTGCACTAAAATTCATTTAATTATATTTTCTCCTAAAAATTTGCAAACAGTTGTGCAAATATCAACCTCTTTATTCTACAGGAAAATAATATATTATTCTGGGGATTTAATTAATTTCATTGTCAAAAAATGTAGATTTTTTTTTTTTTTTACATGTATGCGAAAAATTTAAAAAATTGTTCTGAAGCTGAACTGGTTATAATCCTTACTGTGTGCCAGGTGTTTTTTTTTTTTTTTTTTTTTCTCTTAAAATAGTATAAAAATATGTATTGAGAGCAATCTCGAGGAAATGTTAATTGTCTCGTATAACTCTTTCCGTATCCAGATGCTTGCACTTGGAAACCAGGTGGGAAAGTTGTATGTCTGGGATCTTGAAGTAGAAGATCCACACAAAGCCAAGTAGGTGTCTGCTTAGCTACCCAGCATGCTTTATAATGCTTTCTCCAATTTGTAAAATTGTTTTTTATTGCAGTGTTAACTGTATTACGTTATGTTCTTGGTGTTAGTCGGCGTTGGACAGCTTTAGCATTACACAGGTGCTGCAGTATTGAGTATGTTTTATTTATTTAAATCCCATATTTTTATTATTATACAGTATTTATAAAGCGCCAACAGTTCGCTCAGCGCTGTACATTACAATGGAAGACCGAACATGCGACCGTACGATAACAATACAGTGTGATACACGAGGGGTTCGAGGGCCCTGCTCCTTGGAGCTTACAATCTAGGAGGGAGGGGATAGTGGTACAGGAGGAGATAGCTGTGGGGGATGGAGTGGTAGGAAGAATGGAGGAGGTCGGCAATTGGGTAGCCAGGCGGAAAGGTCATCAAGGAAGCGGGATACGGGTCCAGGAGGCCGGTAGATTACAGCAATCCTCAGGGGGGTTGGGGAGAATTGTCAGACGCAGTGGGCTTTGAAGGAAGGGGGGGTTTGGGAGGACTCGGAAGGTGCTCTGCGGTGACAGGAGCAGACCAACCCCACCACCTTTACGACCGTTAGGCCTGGGTGAGTGGGTCCAGATGAGACCTCCGTAGGAGAGTGCAGCAGGGGAGGTAGAGTCAGTGGGCTGGATCCAGGTTTCTGTGATCGCTAGGAGGTTGAGGGAGCAGGAATCAAAGAGGTCGTGGGAATCAAAGAGGTCGTGGATGGCAGTAAGCTTGTTGCTCACCGATCGGGCGTTCAGGAGTGCACATGAAAACGGAGGGGTGGTTTTAGGGAGCAGGGGGACAGATACTAAGTTGCGGGGCTTGCTGCAGGATGTGGAAGCGGGAGGGTGCTTTGTGGGTGAGCGAGGTGGTGGAGGGCCAGGGTTCGGGGAGATGTCCCCCGCTGTTAGAAGGAGAAGAAAGGTGGCATGGGAGCGGGATGTGCAGGAGCGTGTAAGTCTACCAGCGTGGGTGTTTGGGTTAGTGGGAGGGTGGAATATTAGGAGGAGGTGGTGGGTGCCATAGAGGGGCGAAGGAAGCAGTGAGGACACAATATGCAGTTTGGGAGGAGCAGAGGGATATAGAGAAGGGATTTTGCGAACGGAGGAGTGGAGTATGAGGAGGAGTGGAAGAGGCATTTAGGCAGGTACACGGGGTGGCGGATAGGTGCGGTGGGAGGCGTGGCTGTGGATAGTCCAGTGTGTGGTGGCGTATCTCATCGCTGTGTCTTCCGGTAGCTGGAGTTTAAGGGAGTGTGGATCAGGTGTGGAGGGATGGTGTCCAGGGGCGCTTGATTGGAGATTGTCTAGCGTGCAGTGGGGTTTATCGTTGTAATATCTTTCAGCTAGTGTTCTAGTCCTTTGGGTCAAGCTCGGTTGGGGTCGGCGTGAGTGGTGTCTGGGTGGTCGGATCAGGAGCGTTGTGCGGTTGTTTCTTGCGGGAGGATGCACGTGATCTTGCGGAGACTTGGCAGTGTTCATAATTCCTCCCACTACACAAAATATAATTATACTGAAAGGGTTTGCTTAGAGATTCATTTGGCTGTCTTGCTTAATCATGTAGAAATGGTGGGAAGAATTTACAGAGGTGTGCAGAATGAAATGTTGTGAGAAAACGCTGCAAACTACTTTTAACTGCTTTGGCGGGTAATGCAAGTACAACCAAGGCCAGTTTCACATGCGCTTCAGCTTCTATAAGAGCAGTGTGAACAGCAAGCTTTAACTAAGCATTAGCAGAGCTTTTGGCAAGCTTTGAAGTTATTTAAAGTACCATTCAGCTCCAGTTTGTAAATGTTGAACACAGATCCTAAAGGAAGTGCTGGTTGGTACTTTAAACACGCTGCTAGCACGCTTCAGCACTACTTGAAGCTTGTTGAAAGCCTGCTGAAGCCTGCTAGCAGCTTGTTTAACCCCTTGACACAAATATGCGGCCTCACAGAACTGGGCTTTTTTCTATGGGACCGCATATTTGCGTACCTGTCTTTCTGCTGGGAGCGCGCCGCACAGCGCGCTCCCAGCACAAAAACTGCGGTATCACTCAGGGTTCCATTCTAACGATCGGGACCCGGAACTCCTGATTCCGGGTCACATGATCGCGGTGATAGCCTCTGGCTATCAGTGATCAGTCACTGTACAGCCCGACCCTCTTGTTTTTTGTTTTTTTTTTCTCTATGAATGGAGGAGAGAGATATATTGTATCTCTGTACCTCCTGGCATAGAGGGGGAAAAAAGTTTGTAAAAAAAAAAAAATATAAATATTAAAAAATAAAGAACAAATACCTAGATCAAGGTTTGATCAAGTTCATTGCTAGGGTAAGTGTTTGGGTCAAGGTCAAAAGGTCAGGGTCAAAGGTCAGGATTAAAAAAAAAATTGGTATCAGTGTGTTTTTAGGTAAGAAAAACCAAAACAAAATGCACACTATTGTTCTGGGCTGTACTACGGGTACAAACAACAAATAACATACACATAGATGGTATCGCTGCGATCGTCAAGAGCTGGAGAATGTATTTTGGGTTCTTTTGATGGTAGGGTGTGGTAGTAACAAGAAACACACCAGGTCATTTGTGTGGGCCAGTTTTCCTTTGATAATACAAAAAATCAGGAGATATCCATTACCATTTACCACCAAATGAAAGCCCAATTTGTCCTGAAAAAAAAAGTGGTATAATCCACCTGGATGTACAAAGTAGTTGTGATGATCTGTACGGTTTTACTAACACACATCATCATTGCAGAATTGTGCTTGGGCATTTAGATATGTTTTACCCTTAGGCGTGAAGGGGTTAAAGTGGCAATCAGCAGTCCCATTAAGATCTGCGTATAACGCTTCCAAAAGCAGCCGAAGGGCACTGTAAAGGCTTAGAGCTGAGGCTTGCCGAAAGCTTTGCAAATGTTTGCTGAAAGTTTCATAAAAGCTTACTGTGCGCAATGCTCTTGCAACCCGTGGACGGGCACTGAAGAGAAGTGGTTTCAGGGGACTGGTCGCATAAAGAGCAGGGGCCTTTGGGAGTGAAGGACAAGGTAAATGTAACTTATTTTTAATTTCCCTGCATAAAACTAAGAACTCAACCATTGCAACATGGGCGGCACCTCACTGCAAGGGTAGAGTGCAAAAACACTGCTGCAGGTGAAGCCAAAACAAGGGATGGCGATCCAAGGGTTGGAGTGCCGATTCAGCTCACCACTGATGGCATTAGAAGAAGATCCGGACAGCAGCACATCTTGAGGGACCTCCTTTGCTCCTAAATATGGGCTCCTTGCCCAGCTTCCTCTGCTTGATGCCTCCGTGGCTGTTTTGTCATACTTAAGGCGGTAGTAGACTTTGCCCCTCAATTGCTCCTTCTCAATGCAGCCAGTGTGAGAAAGCTTTCCGATACAATTTGCCTAATTAGCGATCCTCGTTACACAAATAACAATGGAGTACTGATCGCCTTATCACTTCGTGAGTATTTTTGTTGTTATGGGTAAAATGACAACAAATAGTCTCAATCAAGGGGGTGAAGCCCTCCGTATGAGACCGGCGGTTACTCTGACGGCAAACGAGGCTTAGATCAAAAATTACTTCATGTTAACAAGTAATATTTAATAATTATCAGTTCATTAGGGGAGCCAGACCAAGAGTGTCAGTGATGTGTGGAATTATTGAGTGGATCCATTATCACTGTATCCAAAAGATGTTACTTCGATTCATATAAACCCACACTGTGGTGTTGGGATACAGTCTTACCACCCTGTAGACCTTCCCTCACATATTCCCATCGGGAAACTTTAGCAGTTCGTGGTACTCGAGGCTATCACTGTCCAACTGCTGTCACTCCACATAATCCATTGCCATGGTGTCCGGGCGTGGTATGGTGATGTCACGTGACGCTATGTGATGTCACATGAAGCTATGTGACATCGACGCTTTGCGCTTACATTCACATGTAGCCTCGTCAGGATAACGAGCAAGACCGTGGTATGGTAATGTCACGTGACGCTATGTGACATCAACGCGTTGCGCTTACATTCACACGTAGCCTCGTCAGGATAACGAGTAAGACCGTGGTATGGTGATGTCATGTGACGCTATGGGGTTTATTTACTAAAGCTGGAGAGTCCAAAATCAGACTCCCTTCTGCATAGAAACCAATCAGCTTCTAACCTCAGCTTGTTCAATGAAGCTTTGGCAATGAAACCTGGAAGCTGATTGGTTTCTATGCAGAAGGGAGTCTGATTTTGGACTCTCCAGCTTTAGTAAATAAACCCCAATGTGACATCAACGCGTTGCGCTTACATTCACACGTAGCCTCGTCAGGATAACGAGTAAGACCGTGGTATGGTGATGTCACGTGACACTATGTGACATTAACGCGTTGCGCTTACATTCACACGCGTAAGGTCCTATCTCGACACCACAGTGTGGGTTAATACGAATCGAAGTAACATATTTTGGATACAGTAGAGGGGTGTGCAAATTTAAAAAAAAAAACTACTTGTCCAGGGACTAAATCGGGGCCCCAATCTACTTGCCCTCATGACAATCTACTTGTCCAGATAAAAAGAAATTTTTTTTTAACCAAAACCGTATTTAAATCGGAGGTGATTTTATTAATGTTGAGGCTTTTAAAAACAAAAGAGGCTTTATGGCAACTTAAACATTTAATATTTTTTTTGTTCCAAAAATACTTTCTAGTTGTATATGATCTAAATGCTATCTTCTCTATTCTTCTATTAATAAAGCACAGCCAAAACAAGGACATGACATATTGTCTCCTGTTTCGCAGACGGGACTTATTGTAAACTGTAATATGAAGCAATGTAGGGAAAAACAGTACATCAAGCAGATACTGAAAATCATTTACCCCCCAATTGAGACAATTTGTTTTTGCTACCGTATATACTCGAGTATAAGCCGACCCAAATATAAGCCGAGGTACCTAATTTTACCACAAAAAACTGGGAAAAACTATTGACTCGAGTATAAGCCGAGGGTGGGAACACCAGTGGGAAGAATCGTGCCTCATCATTGGTATCAGTGGGAAGAATCGTGCCTCATCATTGGTATCAGTGGGAAGAATCGTGCCTCATCATTGGTATCAGTGGGAAGAATCGTGCCCCATCATTGGTGTCAGTGGGAGGAATAGTGCCCCATCATTGGTATCAGTGGGAGGAATAGCGTCCCATCATTGGTGTCAGTGGGAGGAATAGCGTCCCATCATTGGTGTCAGTGGGAGGAATAGCGCCCCATCATTGGTGTCAGTGGGAGGAATAGCGCCCCATCATTGGTGTCAGTGGGAGGAATAGCGCCCCATCATTGGTGTCAGTGGGAGGAATAGCGCCCCATCATTGGTGTCAGTGGGAGGAATAGCGCCCCATCATTGGTGTCAGTGGGAGGAATAGCGCCCCATCATTGGTGTCAGTGGGAGGAATAGCGCCCCATCATTGGTGTCAGTGGGAGGAATAGCGCCCCATCATTGGTGTCAGTGGGAGGAATAGCGCCCCATCATTGGTGTCAGTGGCGGGAATAGCGCCCCATCATTGGTATCAGTGGCGGGAATAGCACCCTTATATTGGTGTCAGTGGAATAGTGCCCCATCTTTGGTGTCAGTGGGAGGAATAGTGTCCCATCGTTGGTGTCAGTGGGAGGAATAGTGTCCCAACGTTGGTGTCAGTGGGAGGAATAGTGTCCCATCGTTGGTGTCAGTGGGGGGGGTGGAGGAATAGTGCCCCATCGTTGCTGTCAGTGAGGGGAGGAAAAGTGCCCCATCGTTGGTGTCAGTGGGGGGGGGAGGAATAGTATCCCATGATTGGTGTCAGTGGGGGGTGGAATAGTGCTCCATGATTGGTGTCAGTGGGGGGTGGAATAGTGCCCCATCGTTGGTGTCAGTGGGGGGTGGAATAGTGCCCCATCGTTGGTGTCAGTGGGGGGAGGAATAGTGCCCAATCGTTGGTGTCAGTGGGGGGGGAGGAAAAGTGCCCCATCGTTGGTGTCAGTGGGAGGAATAATGCCCCATCATTGGTATCAGTGACACCAATGATGGGGCACTATTCCTCCCACTGACACTTGCTGACCTGTTCCAGTATGGTGCTGCTGCAGCCAGCATATGTGGTTGCAGCAGTACCTAAGAACGGCACACTTACCTGCATCTCCTTCACTCGATTTTCGCGGGGCCGCTCAGCTCTGCCTCCTCGCTGGTGATTGGCCGCCTGTGTGCCTTTCCTGAGCTACAGTTCTGGCGACCAATCACTGGTGAGAAGGCGGAGCCGAGCAGCCGCGCGAACATCCAGTGGACGAACCGAATGAAGGAGCAGCCGCGCTTCCTGGACCGGATCGTCGTGGGACCGGAGCCAGCTAAGAGACAGCAGCCCCCTGCAGACGTTGACTCGAGTATAAGCCGAGGGGGCCGTTTTTCAGCACAAAAAATGTGCTGAAAAACTCGGCTTATACTGGAGTATATACGGTAATTGGCGATCCCTTCGGATGCTGCTTACTGTTATTCGGTGTGGTTTTTATTTTCCTCCCGTCCGAAGCCAGCACTATGTTATGTACAAGCATACCTCGGTTTACGATTGCCTCAACGTAATTTTCAGTTTACGAATGAAAATCCATTGAAAATAATGCTTCGGTATACAAATTTTTTTTCGCAATGCGAATGGATTAATTGGTTTTGAATGCATTTAGTTTTTTTTTTTTAATCATGTCCCTGTACAGTACAATGCCTTTAAAGTGCACTTTATGAAGAGTTTTTTTGAACAGATGAGACTTTTTTTTTTACTTTTTTCTGACCTCCGGAACAGATTGATTTTCAATGCATTCACAAATTTTTTTTAATCATGTCCCTTTATGTCTTTAAAGTGCACTTTTATAAAGAGTTTTGAACAGAGATAAAACTTTTAACTTTTTTTTTTTCTGACCTCTGGAATGGATTGATTTTCAGTGCATTTACTAATTCATTTTTAATCATGTCTTTGTACAGTATTCATGCCTAAGTGAACTTTATAAAGACATGATTACAAATGAATTAGTAAATGCACTGAAAATCAATTAATCTGTTCTGGAGGGCAGAAAAATGTAAAAAAGTCCTTAACCACTTCCTGTCCGGACACTTTCACCCCCTTCCTGCCCAGGCCAATTTTCAGCTTTCAGAGCTATCACATTTTGAATGACAATTGCGCGGTCATGCAACACTGTACCCAAATGAATATTTTACCATTTTTTTGAGACAGATAAAGCTTTATTTTGGTGGTATTTATTCACCGCTGGGATTTTTATTTTTTTTGCTATGTAAATGAAAAAGTCCAAAAATTTTGAAAAAAAGTGTTTTTTTAAATAAAATTTTGCAAATAATATTTCATCATAAATCTTGGCCAAAATTTATTCCGTTATCTTTTTAGTAAAAAAAAAATCCGAATTAGTTTATAACCAAAAATTATCATTTTTAAACATTTTTTTTTACATTTTTATTTTATTTTTCTATATTTATTTAATTTTTTTTTACATACTGTCACCCTAGCAGTACAGTGTCACCATGGTGACACTGTACTATTTGTGGGGGATGATGATTTTTTTTTTTTTTTTTTTTTACACTGATTGCTTTTACATCCTATATAGGTGTAAAAGCAATCATTTCTCTTTCTCTGTGTGCATTCTTGCACTCATTGAGAAGTACTGAGTGAGCTGTGATTGGTCACAGCTTGTCACATGGTACAAGGCTGTTGTGAATAGCCTTTTTACCATGTGACCTCTGTGATCATTCACAGATTTCACACGTAGTAAGCAATGATGTCACAAGTGACATCTTGCTTACTACTTTGCATGTGATCACTGATTCTCCAATCAGTGATCACATGATCGGGACCTCTGTGCCCGACGATCGGTGTTTCACTGTGTCCCGAGGACACAGCGGGCACAGCACCCAGGGAACGCGCACAAGCAGGGTGCGGGGAGGCCGTTTATAAACAGCCACCCGACCCTGCACTGCCACCGTCCGGCCGTTTTATATGCAACGGCTGGTCAGGAAGTGGTTAAAGTGCACTTTATAAAGAGTTTTGAACAGATCAAAGACTTTTTTTTTTATCTGTTCAAAACTCTTTATAAAGTGCACTTTAAGGACTTTTTTCTGACCTCTGGAACAAATTAGCTGGTTTTCAATGCATTCCTATGGGAAATCGCGTTTCGGTTTACAAATTTTTCGCATTACGAAAAGCCCCCCAGAACGAATTAAATTCGCAAACCGAGGTTCGCCTCTATTTTCTTCCGAGTCAGCAGCAATATGGGTTTCTGTCCTTTCTCCCTTCATGGCTAGAGAGGCTTTAGCAAAGCCTACTATGGCAACCCTGTTTGATGCAGGTGCACTAGGCTTGGCTATGCCAGTTTCACTCCACAGGTACTAATCTACGATGTACTAATATGGAGAAAGAGTGCTTTAGTTCCTCTTATATATGTGTTTTGCAGTGTCAGATACAGTCTGGATTTGATCCAGGTGATCTCCTCACTCGTGCCCCGTGCTGTGCACCAATGTTTACACCCCATGTGACTTGCAACGGCACGGGGGTGTACACAGGAAATTCTCCATGGGGCATTGCAGAGCAATACTGCAGTGAGGACATGACGGAGCCATGGCATGTTCCTGAAAGGACTAACACACGACAAGCGTGCCATAAACGGGACATGTGCTGGTGATGTCAAGTGAACAGCAATGCATTGCAGGAAACGTAAGCAGATGACAAGAGATCTAGAGGCAGCAATATATAAAGTATGTGTTGTTTATTAAAATGGGGAAAATGTAATAGGGAGAGTTTACTACCACTTTAATAAAGGAGATTCTCAGGGTGTGCAGCTGTCCAGATCAGGGGCGGACTGACAACTCATGGGGCCTCCGGGCAATAGGGGATCATGGGGCACCTGTGTCCTTGCCCAAACTCAAAAAAGCCTATAAAAAGGGTACCAGGGGCATCTCATGGGGCCCCCTACTGACCCCGGGCAGTGCCCAAGTTTCCAAATGGTCAGTCCGCTCCTGGTCCAGATCATCTTCTAATCACCAGAGTTCAGCTTTAATTACGCATCTGTTTTGCGTGGAATCTCTCCAGTGATGAATTTGGTGCAGACGTGCTAATCTGTAAGTTTGCTGTGTAGGATTTCTTTCTAAGTTAGTCACACATTTGCTCAGTAATGTCTTTCAATGGATCTCATTGCTCCTGTTTAGCATTGCCTAGCTTTGTGACAGAGTTGCTAAATGTCTCACAATCAGTTTCCCACATTTCCACACAACAGTCTCTGAAATAGTTTTCTTCCATTGTTGCTTTCACAGACGCCTTAAAGATATCACGTTGATTATGCTTTTTAGGCAGAGGATTTGTCTGTGAACAACACCCCCCTTCCCAATTTCACTTGATTTTTAAATAATTACAATTCTTTGTTTTTCCCAGGTGTACAACCCTCACACATCCCAAATGCGTAGCGGCAATCCGACAGACCAGCTTCAGCCGGGATAGTAGTACTCTCATAGCTGTATGTGACGATGCCACCATTTGGCGCTGGGATAGACTCCGGTGAATCCTCTTCTTGTGAAGAGACCTCCATATTCGGTGTAATGTACTATTCGCGTTTTGCGACCCGCGTTTTGTAGTAGGCCTGACGGCCATAGCCAATTTTAGTGATCTGGTTCTTCTCTGTACTGTTCCCTCGCTACAATTTCAGCTGCTTTTAATAAAAATTTATTTTTGTACAGCTTTCTGTAACGTCTGTTTTTATGGATTTTGATGTATTTACTGTCTACTGTATATGCCGTTTGTATGATTGTGTAATATGGGCATGTTGAAAACCAGAACGAGTATGTTCTATGTATGTAAATATCTTGTCTGGCCTTTTTAAAGAAGTTAATTTAAGATATCGTATTGTGGCAGTTACTTGATGTTATGAATCGGTGACTTAAAATACGAACTGCTCACAAGATGCTGAACTGAAATTTTCACGAAGCGTCTTTGTGAACCAATAAAATGAAATTAACAACAAAACCAAAATCTGGCTGTTTTATTTTATTTCAAATATACATTTTTAAAGAGCTGTAAACTCCTGTACTTGTGTTGATGATGCAACATTTTTTTTTATATAGTCATAGATTGTCTTTTTTCAACCTAACTACACAACTTGGAACGCAAATTCGTAGCTCAACCAAAAAATATACAGAAAAGATGAGTGCTCAGTGCATGTACCCCCTAAAGGTAATAAGTTGAAGCAAGACTAGGAAAAATTCATGGGTAGACAACCCTGGAGTGGGGGAAATCTACCAGAAAATGAGGGTCATAAAAATCACCAGGGTGCTGCATGGTCATTGTGTGGCTTTTTTTTTTTTTTTTTATTTATAAATATAGGATTCCCACTGCAGTTTTAACAGCTCGTCCCTCCTGGTGGACGCCATATGACGTCCTTTCTGGAATGTGTATTGCACATGCACGCAGGGCCTCGCTGCGGTGCGATCTCTCACCGTCCTTGTACCTCGGACACGGCCGATGATGGATCTGTGTATCAGCCCTTTTGCCAGTACCATGTGACCTGCTGTGACCAATCACAGCAGATCACATGACAGTTGTATACAATGGATGGCTTCCTTTCCTGCCATCCATTGTATACAATTGTGTCTAGCTGTGAGTGGTCACAGTGATCACATGCACAAGCTGGGCCAATCACAGCCCAGCTGTGTCATGTGATCAGCTGTGGCCAAATCACAGCTAAGCACAAAAAAAAAAACCCTGAAAGAATCTATTTCATTCAGGTAAATGCTTGCTTATAGCAAAGTAATTACCGTATTTATTCGAGTATAACGCGCAAAATTTTAAACCAAAAAAAGAAATCAAAGTTTGGGTGCGCGTTATAAACGAGGGTTGGTGTGGGGTGACGCAGTGGCGGCCGATCCATTGAGGGCGCAGGCGCTCACTGTACGCGAAGAAAAGAAAAACGTCCCCGTGCCGGCCCCGCCCCTTTAAGGGGCGGCGAAAACAGGGGATCGTTTTTTTTTTTCTACGTCCCCTTGTCGCGTACAGTGGGCGGCCCGAACTGGCGAGATGCACTGGTGGGGTGACGCAGTGGCGGCCGGTCCATTGAGGGCGCATGCGCTCACTGTAGAAAGAAAGAAGAAGAAAAAACGTCCCCTGTGCCTCTTCATTTCGTATGGTCGCTTCTTCATTTCCTTTCCTCGCCCACACGTTACGGTAAGCATTGCTGTTTTGCTGTGTTCTTCATTTTATAATCATATTCAGTGTTCTTCATATTATTTATTGATATACTGGTACCCGTTAGATGGCAACTCAGGGAATCAAGAGAAAACGTTCTGCATATGACGCTTCATTCAAGCTCAAAGTTGTTGGTCATGCTGAAATTCACGGAAATCGAGCAGCTAGCCGAGAATTCACTGTACCAGAGACGAATGTTAGAGAATGGAGAAAACAGAAAGTCGTCCTGAAAGATATGAATAAAACCAAAAAAGCACAACGAGGGAGACGAGCCATGTACCCAGACATGGAGAAGGAACTTTATGAATGGATCATTGACCAAAGAAGTAGTGGGTGCATTGTCACATCACTCCACATTAGACTTCAAGCCCAAAAGTTTTGCAAAGATTCAACCTTCAAAGCCTCTAATGGATGGACACAAAAGTTTATGAAAAGGCATGGACTTGTAATACGCCAGAAAACAAAGATAGCGCAGAAGCTGCCAAATGATTTAGCAGAGAAGATCACTTCATTCCATACCTTTATAATCAACCAACGCAAGCAGATTAATTTTGAAATTTCACAGATAGGCAATATGGATGAGACCCCCATGTGTTTTGACCTACCAGGCAACAGGACAATTGACAGCAAAGGGAAGCACACAGTCCAGATTAAAACCACAGGCCATGAGAAAACTCATTTTACGGTTGCGTTATCCTGTATGGCAGATGGTTTTAAACTTAAACCAATGGTGATTTTTAAAAGAAAGACTATTCCAAAAGGAGTTAAATTTCCACCAGGTGTCGTGATCCATTGTCATCCTAAAGGATGGATGGATGAGAAGGGCATCATTTTATGGTTAAATAAAGTTTGGAATACTAGACCAGGTGCACTACTGAAGAAATCCATGCTTGTATGGGACCAGTTCCGCTCACACCTGACAGACACTGTGAAAGACAAACTGAAAAGTCTAAAGACATTTCAAGCTGTGATTCCAGGTGGACTAACCTCTATTCTTCAGCCACTCGATGTTGTTTTAAACAAACCTTTCAAAGACAGAGTCAGGGAAAAGTGGATTACCTGGATGAAATCCGAAGACAAAGAATTGACTGCAAAAGGAAACCTCAAGAAACCTGGCCTATCTCTCGTTACATCTTGGATTAAAACATCATGGGAAGACATGCCAAAAGAAATGATCATCAAGAGTTTTTTAAAGACAGGCATCAGCAATAAAATGGACGGCACAGAAGACGATCTGCTGTGGAATTCAGACTCAGAAGAAAGCGAAGAAGCTGGAGAAACAGATGTTCCTGCCAACTGGGACACTGATGATAAATTAACTCTAGAAGAATGGGAACAACTCTTTAGTGTATCTGATGATGATGAATCTGACTTTGAAGCATTTTAAATAAATTTTGTTACCGGTAATTTTATTTCGGTATTGTGTTTACCTTGTCAATAAATGATTTTTATCATGGCCGCACGTGTTCAACGTTTGTCAATTACAATGCTTGGTCTGAGCTGAGGAAAAGTGAAACAAAATTTTATACCGATTTTTAATCGAAAATTAGGGGTGCGCATTATACACGTGTGCGCGTTATACTCGAATAAATACGGTATTTGCTATAAGCAAATTGTGTGCAAAAAAACAAAATGCTGATCACTTCCCCAAATTAGTACAATGTTACTATGGTAACATTATACTACTTTGGTCATAGTGAAATATGAAAAAAAAATGTAATAAACATTTTAAAAAAATTATTTTTTTTTTTCCGTACTGTCACCAGTGTCCCTGATCATTGCCATGCCAGTTATGTGATGACGCTGTACTGCACTGGTGACAGTATGTAAAAAAAACTCTGGGTGGGGCTTCAGATCAATTATTTTCAAAGTTTTGACAAAACTGTATCCAGGACACGTTTCTAGTTCTTCCAGTGTTGGACAACTAAATAGAAAACCTGGAATCCTCAGCCAGCTACAAAGAATTGGAGGTTGAGGTTGCAGAACCCACAGCACCACCTTCAGCAGGGCATCTGCAGTCAAACAAGAAACTGAAAATCCTATAGAGTGTTAAGCTGACCATGCATGGCACACATTCCAGGGTTGGAATTGGAAAATAGGACCATTGGGCAGAATGAATGTAACAGAGAGTGGAGCGTGAGCTGTATTGCAGTACTGTACCTTTAAGGAGTCTGAGAGGAGTAAGAGATACTGCGGAAGGGAGTATATATGACATCTTTTCCTGTGATGAGAAAGTATCGTTAAGGATCATACTATTAATACTACTCCAAACCACTGACAATATACTACATAAATAAATAAATATACTCCAGTAGCATAAATCCACCTTCACCCTTGAAGTTGTCAAATTTATTATTTATATTGAGTGGCATTTTTTGATTATCAATCAAAAACATACAACCCCCCCCCCCCCCCCCAAAAAAAATCAAAATATGTCCAAAATTCTAAATTCCAAAACTATGACCCCAGTGTTTGTAGTTGTCAAATATGTGATTCCGCACAGTAATCTCAATATTAGAGCCTCCCACAGGCTTGCACGATCAAAATCACCTCAAAGAGAAAGAAAAAACATAGTGCATTATCCTTTTACATAAATAAACTTTGAGTGAATGCACTCCACAAACAACACACTTGTGAATCCTCTATGGTGATTAGAGTGCAAGTGTATAAGTGAAACATGCCTTGGGCCACACAGGTGAAAAACCGTGTTCACTTCTATTAAAGTAAGGAATAAATCCCCTTACCAGAGCAACAAAATAACTAAGCCTTATCCAAATAGCAATGGAAGTTCTATAGACCTCGAAAGAATCCTTATGGTTATCCCTCTCTCTTTCTATCCTCAGGATCCATCAGCAAGTCAGCTCCATACTCCTCCTTACACCATACTCCACCAAATTGCCAAAATATATGGGGAATATAATAGTGTAATACCGCCACTGTACCATGTAATATCTTTATTCAGTGTACTCACAATATGCACTCCTTAAAACCGCATTGATCCAGTAATATCAGACCTTTTAACAATCCTCTGCAATCTCCAGATAGTTTGGTGTGCTTTTGCCACTACTAAAATGGCTGCCCCCCCCCCACTTCAAGTCCTCTCTTGCCTTTCACCAATCCTCTGCAGTCAACAGATAGTTTGGTGTGCTTTTGCCACTACTAAAATGGCCACCGCCTCACTTCCGGTTATTGTGTGCGTCTGACTTCACTTCCCTTTGACGCGTTTCGTCATCCGACTTAGTGATCCTTTGACTAAGTTGGATGACAAAACGCGTCAAAGGGAAGTGACGTCAGACGCACGCAAGAACCGGAAGTGAGGCGGCGGCCATTTTAGTAGTGGCAAACGCACTCCAAACTATCTGGAGATTGCAGAGGGTTGTTAAAAGGTCTGATATTACTGGATCAATGCGGTTTTAAGGAGTGCATATTGTGAGTACACTGAATAAAGATATATTACATGGTACAGTGGCGGTATTACACTATTATATTCCCCATATATTTTGGCAATTTGGTGGAGTATGGTGTAAGGAGGAGTATGGAGCTGACTTGCTGATGGATCCTGAGGATAGAAGGAGAGAGGGATAACCATAAGGATCCTTTTGAGGTCTATAGAACTTCCATTGCTATTTGGATAAGGCTTAGTTATTTTGTTGCTCTGGTAAGGGGATTTATTCCTTACTTTAATAGAAGTGAACACGGTTTTTCACCTGTGTGGCACAACGCATGTTGCACTTATACACTTGCACCCGAATCACCATAGAGGATTCACAAGTGTGTTTTTTGTGGAGTGCATTCACTCAAAGTTTATTTATGTAAAAGGAAAATGCACTATGTTTTTTCTTTCTCTTTGAGGGGATTTTGATCTTGCAAGCCTGTGGGAGGCTCTAATATTGAGATTACTGTGTGGAATCACATATTTGACAACTACAAACACTGGGGTTATAGTTTTGGACTTTAGAATTTTGGACATATTTTGATTTTTGTTTTTTATTTATTATTTATATTGAGTGGCATTTTTTGATTATCAATCCTTAAGGATCGTTGGGGTGATCCTAAAAGGTGAGTTGGCCCCTAGGGCCACAGTTTGGAGGTGAACGAGTATTTCTGCTGTTCTGAGGATTTGGCACTAGAGTGACCACCAGTTCACTTCATCACCTGCATGATTTTTGTGTTTTTTTTTTTGAAGATCACGAATATATGTTAATTGGACTTTTTATGAGAGTTTGTTCATTTGATATATGTATGGTTAAGCACAAGAAAACATTTTTTAGTATTTGATATTTGCTTTAGTAAGGCACCAAACACTATTCATATATTTGCCCTTTGTTATAAGGGACCACGATTAGGATATCGCCATGTTTATCCTGATAAGCATTTAAAAAAGGAGGATTTGTTTTCACGAAGTGTTACCACAAGTGATTCCTGTGCTTAGCGCAAGTTTTGCACTTTATTGGATCCATTTGGGATCAGAGCACTGTGTGTTTACGTATTGGTTTGTCACTTAATAAAAAATATCAGTGTATCATTAATTTGAGTAGTAGAGCACTGGTTTGTTATAATTTAATATCATATGTTGGTTTGTTAATTATTAGCGCTTCACTATTTATATAGATATTCCATATCAGTATAGATATCCAGCATGATATTTTTTCCCCATTGAGAACTGATGTATTTTCAAAGTGTTCCTTTAATTTTTTTTTTTTTTTGAGTAGAGTACTTTTGGTTCCAGGTTTGGAGGCTTCAAATACAACCATTATCCAATTTCCCATTCAATTGTACCTCCAGCCATGTAAAATCACCATTATTAGATACTCATTAAAGTATACCTAGCATCAGATTATTTCATGTGAAGTGCATGCACGGTAAGTAATGTGTAAGTGTAACAACTTTTATTACCTCTGACAGAGATCACAGTAGTCCCTTTTGACCATGTTGTCATCTGCTGTTCTCTTCTGAAGGATGCAGCCATTTTTGTTCAGCTATGAGGCAGAGTCACCACAAGGGATGAGCTCAGGCATGATTGGACAGGTCTGAACCTGCCTGAGCTATCCTGCTTGGAAGGTGTCAAAGCTGACATCCAATCATAGGTGATTTTGGCAAGCCCTGCCCTGCAGCTACACATGTACACACCCCTTGCATATGTGCAGCTGCGGGGTGGGGAATTCCTTCATCATATGATTGTTTATAGTACAAATACATACTAAATATAGAGCCGTTTATCCATCTGTACATCCAGAGCCTCCGATTATAGACTGCATATATAAGCTTGAGGTGCAATGAAATCTTAATGGCTGCCAAACTCACCTAAACGTGGATTAAAAAAGTGTGACAAAGTCCTGGAGCTTCTTTTGGTGTGTTTGTCATGCATGGGGGGGGGGGGGGGGTATCCCATTCAAATGAAAGGGCTGCACTATGATGTTGCATGACAAACTTGACACGGGACTAAAGGCTCCAGTCACATCAGCGTTGCCTGTGTTCTGTAGGTAGGGCAGCCCATTCGTTTTAGCATACATTCATTTTTCAAAAACCTGGGTAAAGAAGTCCTGGATACTTTTTTTTTTTTTTAAATCAGCCTACATACACTATATTGCCAAAAGTATTGGGACACCCCTCCATATTCTTGGATTCAGGTGTTCCAATCACCTCCATGGCCGCAGGTGTACAGTGAAGGAAATAAGTATTTGATCCCTTGCTGATGTTGAATGTTTGCCCACTCACAATTGTCTTGGAAATTCGCTTTAACGAATTTCTCCTTAGCGTGAGTACTCGCAGTTGGATGCGCAGAAATCCCCCAAAAAGCTGTGCGAATCTCGCTTACCACGACTGCAGCTAAACTACACGATTCCTGCCCATCCAACTACTTTAGCTTCTGTTGAAATGTGGGTGATTGGAGCTTCCTATACCTGGAAATGATCACACGACACCTTCAGGTTGATGGTTGAATTCACATAAGGAAAGTTTTCATTCTCCCCTCTGGTTTTATTACAAATACACACACGCCCCCCCACATGAATAAGGTCAAATCCCTCCCACAGAACAATGCAATGGGGAGTGCCTATACACAGGATGTACATTCCGATTGGAGCATAGCCTTTCCTATTATCTGTCACTGGTCCTCCCCCATGAGCCTCCTGAGGTCAGCAGACTTCCTCCCCTTCCCCCCATGAGCTCTCTGTGGAGACCATATCTCCTCCCCTTCCTCCCATGAGCCCTCTATGGAGAGCATATCCCTTGTTCCAGCTCCTAGCAGTATGTTCATTCTCTGTACAAGCATTCCCTAGAAATATCAGTCTGTACCTGGATGGGCCCGATACGACCTTTACTAAAACACATCCATCCAAGATACAGTTCAGATTGGTAATGGGTTGTAAGATATGCATAAGCCTACACGCGGAGTTCGTACCGCTTGGCGCCTTGCGGCACGGAGTCCATGTGGTACTATGCTGCTGATATGTGGATACAGGCCCACGGTCTACTGCCAGCGACATTCGCATTGAATGCCGTGGTGGTATACACGCCGGTCTATAAGCGCAGATCTGCCATCTCATCCATTACCAAGCTGAGTACTGTAATACATACATTGTACATGCGCATGGCCCAATTGCAGCCTTCAGAGCTTTAATTAAGCCACACGAGAGACATATGAATAACACTCATATATGACACATTTAAAGTTCGACCAACAATACAAAATTTCCATGACAAGTCGTGATATGATGAGGGAGTGGATGAGCTGTTTAGTGGTTTCTGGGGTTAGGAACGTGCGGATTTTGGCGATGTTGCGGAGGTGGAGTCTGCATGAGTTTGTTAAAGATTGGACTTGGGGCTGGAAGGATAGATTGGAGTCAAGTATGACCCCAAGTACTCTGGCTTGTGGGGCGGGCCTGATGGTGGCATTGTTGGACGTGATGGAGAAGTCAATGGGGGGTGGAGTGTGGGATGGGGGGAAGACGCGGAGCTCAGTTTTGGAGAGGTTCAGTTTAAGGAAGTGGAGCGACATCCAGTCTGATATGTCGTTCAGTAGGTTTGTGATTCGGGCGGAGACTGAGGTGGTGAGGTGGGGGGTTGAGAGATAGATTTGTATATCGTCGGCATATAGGTGGTAGTTGAAGCCATGAGAGTGTATGAGTTGGCCAAGGGAGGAGGTGTAGATGGAGAAGAGAAGGGGCCCGAGGACGGAACCTTGAGGGACCCCAACAGAGAGGGGGAGTGAGGGGGAGGTGGTAGCATTGTAGGTAACGCTGAAGGAGCGTTGTGATAGGTAGGACGAGAGCCAGGAGAGAGCAGAATCTCTGAGGCCAAGGGAGTGTAGTTTTTTGGGGAGGAGGGGGTGTTAGTGAGTTTGTCGGAGCGCAGAGTTTGTGGGAGCGCAGAGATGGAAGAAGACAAGGTCCAGGATGTTCCCGTTGGAGTGGGTGGTGGATTGTATGCACTGTGCGAGTACAAAGGAGGAGGTTAGGTGGAGGAATTGTGATGTGGCCGGGTTGTCGGTGTTGACAGGGATGTTGAAATCCCCCAAGGATGATGGTGGGTAGCTCAGAGGAGAGGAAGAAGGGTAGACAGGCGGAAAAGTCATCCAGGAAGCGGGGTATGGATCCAGGAGGCCGGTAGATTACAGCAATCCTCAGGGGGGTTGGGGAGAATAGTCGGACGCAGTGTGCTTCGAAGGAAGAGAAGGATAGAGAGGGGGGGTTTGGGAGGACTCGGAAGGTGCTCTGCGGTGACAGGAGCAGGCCAACCCCACCACCTTTACGACCGTTGGGCCTGGGTGAGTGGGTCCAGGTGAGACCTCCGTAGGAGAGTGCAGCAGGGGAGGTAGAGTCAGTGGGCTGGATCCAGGTTTCCGTGATCACTAGGAGGTTGATGTAGCGGGAAACAAAGAGGTCGTGGATGGCGGTAAGCTTGTTGCACACCGATCGGGCATTCAGGAGTGCACATGAAAACAGAGGGGTGGTTTTAGGGAGCAGGGGGACAGATACTAAGTTGCGGGGGTTGCTGCAGGATGTGAAGCGGGAGTGTGCTGTGTGGGTGAGCGAGGTGGTGGAGGGCCAGGATTCGGGGAGATGTCCCCCGCTGTTAGGAGGAGAAGAAAGGTGGCATGGGAGCGTGATGTGCAGGAGTGTGTAAGTCTACCAGTGTGGGTGTTCGGGTCAGTGGGAGGGTGGAATATTAGGAGGAGCTGGTGGGTGCCATAGAGGGGCGAAGGAAGCAGTGAGGACACAATATGCAGTTTGGGAGGAGCAGAGGGATATAGAGAAGGGATTTTGGGAACGGAGGAGAGGAATATGAGGAGGAGGAGTGGAAGAGGCATTTAGGGAGGTACACGGGGTAGCGGATAGGTGCGGTGGGAGGCTTGGCTGTGGATAGTCCAGCGTGCGGTGGCGTATCTCGTCGCTGTGTCTTCCGGTAGCTGGAGTTTAAGGGAGTAGGGAATGGGGATCTCGTATGGAGGGACTGTGTGCAGGGGTGCTTGATTGGAGATTGTCTAGCGTGCAGTGGGGTTTATCGTTGTAATGTCTTTCAGCTAGTGTTCTAGTCCTTAGGTCAAGCTGGGTTGGGGTCGGCATGAGTGGTGTCTGGGTGGTCGGATCTGGAGCGTTGTGCGGCTGTTTCTTGCGGGAGGATGCACGTGATCTTGCGGAGACTTGGCAGTGTTCATAATTCCTCCCACTACACAAAATATAATTATACTGAAAGGGTTTGCTTAGAGATTCATTTGGCTGTCTTGTTTAATCATGCAGAAATGGTAGGAAGAATTTACAGAGGTGTGCAGAATGAAATGTGAGGAAACGCTGCAAAAAACTTTTGACCGCTTTGGCGGGTAATGCAAGTACAACCAAGGCCAGTTTCACATGCGCTTCAGCTTCTATAAGAGCAGTGTGAACAGCAAGCTTTAACTAAGCATTAGCAGAGCTTTTGGCAAACTTTGAAGTTATTTAAAGTACCATTCAGCTCCAATTTTGTAAATGTTGAACACAGATCCTAAAAGGAGTGCTGATTGGTACTTTAAACACGCTGCTAGCAGGCTTCAGCACTACTACTTGAAAGCCTGCTAGCAGCTTGTTTAACCCCTTGACACAAATATGCGGCCTCACAGAACTGGGCTTTTTTCTATGGGACCGCATATTTGCGTACCTGTCTTTCTGCTGGGAGCGCGCCGCACAGCGCGCTCCCAGCACAAAAACTGCGATATCACTCAGAGCCCTGGGTTCCATTCTAACGATCGGGACCCGGAACTCCTGATTCCGGATTACATGATTGCGGTGATAGCCTCTGGCTGTCAGTGATCAGTCACTGTACAGCCCGGCCCTCTTGTTTTTTTTCTCTTTATGAATGGAGGAGAGAGATATATTGTATCTCTGTACCTCCTGACATAGAGGGGAAAAAAAAGATAAAAAAAAAAAAAAAAAAAAGATCAATAAATATTAAAAAATAAAGAACAAATACCCATATCAAGGTTTGATCAAGTTCTTTGCCAAGGTAAGTGTTTGGATCAAGGTCAAAAGGTCAGGATTAAAAAAAAAAAAAATTGGTATCAGTGTGTTTTAGGTAAGAAAAACCAAAACAAAATGCACACTATTGTTCTGGGCTGTACTACGGGTACAAACAACAAATAACATACACATAGATGGTATCGCTGCGATCGTCAAGCGCTGGAGAATTTATTTTGGGTTCTTTTGATGGTAGGGTGTGGTAGTAACAAGAAACACACCGGGTCATTGGTGTGGACCAGTTTTCCTTTGATGATAAAAAAAATCAGGAGATAACTATTACCATTTACCACCAAATGAAAGCCCAATTTGTCCTGAAAAAAAACAAAAACGCGGTATAATCCACCCGGATGTACAAAGTAGTTGTGATGATCTGTACGGTTTTGCGAACACGTCAACATTGCAGAATTGTGCTTGGGCATTTAGATTTGTTTTACCCTTAGGCGTGAAGGGGTTAAAGTGGCAATCAGCAGTCCCATTAAGATCTGCGTATAACGCTTCCAAAAGCAGCCGAAGGGCACTGTAAAGGCTTAGAGCTGAGGCTTGCCGAAAGCTTTGCAAATGTTTGCTGAAAGTTTCATAAAAGCTTACTGTGCGCAATGCTCTGGCAACCCGTGGACGGGCACTGAAGAGAAGTGGTTTCAGGGGACTGGTCGCATAAAGAGCAGGGGCCTTTGGGAGTGAAGGACAAGGTAAATGTAACTTATTTTTAATTTCCCTGCATAAAACTAAGAATTCAACCATTGCAACATGGGCAGCACCTCACTGCAAGGGTAGAGTGCAAAAACACTGCTGCAGGTGAAGCCAAAACAAGGGATGGCGATCCAAGGGTTGGAGTGCCGATTCAGCTCACCACTGATGGCATTAGAAGAAGATCCAGACAGCAGCACATCTTGAGGGACCTCCTTTGCTCCTAAATATGGGCTCCTTGCCCAGCTTCCTCTGCTTGATGCCTCCGTGGCTGTTTTGTCATACTTAAGGCGGTAGTAGACTTTGCCCCTCAATTGCTCCTTCTCAATGCAGCCAGTGTGAGAAAGCTTTCCGATACAATTTGCCTAATTAGCGATCCTCGTTACACAAATAACAATGGAGTACTGATCGCCTTATCACTTCGTGAGTATTTTTGTTGTTATGGGTAAAATGACAACAAATAGTCTCAATCAAGGGGGTGAAGCCCTCCGTATGAGACCGGCGGTTACTCTGACGGCAAACGAGGCTTAGATCAAAAATTACTTCATGTTAACAAGTAATATTTAATAATTATCAGTTCATTAGGGGAGCCAGACCAAGAGTGTCAGTGATGTGTGGAATTATTGAGTGGATCCATTATCACTGTATCCAAAAGATGTTACTTCGATTCATATAAACCCACACTGTGGTGTTGGGATACAGTCCAACCACCCTGTAGACCTTCCCTCACATATTCCCATCGGGAAACTTTAGCAGTCTGTGGTACTCGAGACTATAACTGTCCAACTGCTGTCACTCCACATAATCCATCGCCATGGTGTCCAGGCGTGGTATGGTGATGTCACGTGACGCTATGTAACATCAACGCGTTGCTGTTACATTCACATGTAGCCTCGTCAGGATAACGAGTAAGACCGTGGTATGGTGATGTCACATGAAGCTATGTGACATCAACGCGTTGCGCTTACATTCACACGAGTAAGGTCCTATCTCAACACCACAGTGTGGGTTAATACGAATCAAAGTAACATATTTTGGATACAGTAGAGGGGTGTGGAAATTTAAAAAAAAAACTACTTGTCCAGGGACTAAATCGGGGCCCCAATCTACTTGCCCTCATGACAATCTACTTGTCCAGATAAAAAGAAATTTTTTTTTAACCACAACCGTATTTAAATCGGAGGTGATTTTATTAATGTTGGGGCTTTTAAATACAAAAGAGGCTTTATGGCGACTTAAACATTTAATATTTTTTTGTTCCAAAAATACTTTCTAGTTGTATATGATCTATATGCTATCTTCTCTATTCCTATATTAATAAAGCACAGCCAAAACAAGGACATGACATATTGTCTCCCGTTTCGCAGACGGGGCTTATTGTAAACTGTAATACGAAGCAATGTAGGGAAAAACAGTACATCAAGCAGATACTGAAAATCATTTACCCCCCAATTGAGACAATTTGTTTTTGCTAATTAGCAATCCCTTCGGATGTTGCTTACTGTTTTTCGGTGTGGTTTTTCCTCCCGTCCGAAGCCAGCACTATGTTATGTACCAGCATACCTCGGTTTACGAGCGCCTCAATTAACGTAATTTTCGGTTTACGAATGAAAATCCATTGAAAATAATGCTTCGGTATACAAATTTTTTTTCGCAATGCGAACGGATTAATTGGTTTTGAACGCATTTACAAATTTTTTTTTAATCATGTCCCTGTACAGTACTATGCCTTTAAAGTGCACTTTATGAAGAGTTTTTTTTGAACAGATGAGATTTTTTTTTACTTTTTTCTGACCTCCGGAACGGATTGGTTTTCAATGCATTTACAAATTTTTTTTAATCATGTCCCTTTATGCCTTTAAAGTGCACTTTTATAAAGAGCTTTGAACAGAGATAAAACTTTTAACTTTTTTTTTTTTCTGCCCTCCGGAACGGATTCATTGATTTTCAATGCATTTACTAATTCATTTTTAAACATGTCTTTGTACAGTATTCATGCCTTTTAAAGTGCACTTTATAAAGACATGATTACAAATGAATTAGTTAATGCATTGAAAATCAATTAATCTGTTCCGGAGGGCAGAAAAATGTGAAAAAAAGTCCTTAACCACTTCCAGTCCGGACACTTTCCCCCCCTTCCGGTCCGGACACTTTCCCCCCCTTCCGGTCCGGACACTTTCCCCCCCTTCCGGTCCGGACACTTTCCCCCCCTTCCGGTCCGGACACTTTCCCCCCCTTCCGGTCCGGACACTTTCACCCCCTTCCGGTCCGGACACTTTCACCCCCTTCCGGTCTGGACACTTTCACCCCCTTCCAGTCCGGACACTTTTACCCCCTTCCTGACCAGGGCAATTTTCAGCTTTCAGCGCTATCACACTTTGACAATTGCGCAGTCATGCAACACTGTACCCATATGAATTTTTTACCATTTTTTTGAGACAGATAAAGCTTTATTTTGGTGGTATTTATTCACCGCTGGGATTTTTATTTTTTGCTATGTAAATGAAAAAGTCCAAAAATTTTGAAATTTTTTTTTTTTATAAAATTTTGCAAATAAATAATATTTCATCATAAATCTTTGCCAAAATTTATTCAGTTATCTTTTTAGTAAAAAAAAATCCAAATTAGTTTATAACCAAAAATTATAATTTTTAAAAAAATTTTTTATATTTTTATTTTTTTTACATACTGTCACCCTAGCAGTACAGTGTCACCATGGCGACACTGTACTATTTGTGGGGGGTGATGAAGATTTTTTTTTTTACACATTGCTTTTACACCCATATAGGATGTAAAAGCAATCATTTCTCTTTCTCTGTCTGCATTCTTGCACTCATTGAGAAGTACTGAGTGAGCTGTGATTGGTCACAGCTTGTCACATGGTACAAGCCTGTTGTGAATAGCCTTGTACCATGTGACCTCTGATCATTCACAGATTTCACACGTCGTAAGCAATGATGTCACAAGTGACATTTTGCTTACTACTTTGCATGTGGTCATTGATTCGCCAATCAGTGATCACATGATCGGGACCTCGTACAGAGGTCCCGTCCGATGATCGGTGTTTTACTGCGTCCGGAGGACACAGCGGGCACCGGATCGCGGTGCTGCGCGCTCCCAGGGAGCGTGCACAAGCAGGGTGCGGGGAGGCCATTTATAAACGGCCACCCGACCCTGCAGTGCCACCGTCCGGCCGTTTATATGCAACAGCCGGTGGCGAAGTGATTAAAGTGCACTTTATAAAGAGTTTTGAACAGATCAAAGACTTTTTTTTTTTTTATCTGTTCAAAACTCTTTATAAAGTGCACTTTAAGGACTTTTTTCTGACCTCCGGAACAAGTTAGCTGGTTTTCAATGCATTCCTATGGGAAATCGCGTTTCGGTTTACGAATTTTTTGCATTACGAAAAGCCCCCCAGAACGAATTAAATTCGCAAACCGAGGTACGCCTCTATTTTCTTCCGAGTCAGCAGCAATATGGGTTTCTGTCCTTTCTCCCTTAGGTTTGCCATAGTAGGCTTTGCTAAAGCCTCTCTAGCCATGCACGTTTGATGCAGGTGCACTAGGCTTGGTTATGCCAGTTTCACTCCACAGGTACTAATCTACGAGGTACTAATATGGAGAAAGAGTGCTTTATGCAGGCCATAGATGGGGAGAAAAACGGCCGATTTTTCGTCCGAAAATAAAACCGGCCGATTATCTTATCGTTAGTGGACGATTTTGTCGGCCGTTTTTCGTGTATTTTGGACTTTCAGATTATCGGTGATGTTGGAAAATTTTCGAAAAACGCCCGACTTTATCCTCATTGATGGTCAAAAACGAACGATCGTTTTCCGAAAAAGGATCACAAAGGCCACAAAATGACATCATTTCCCGTTATAGGTTACTCATTAATCGGCCGATTTTCGTAATAATTGGTGGTCAGGTAAGTTTTTTAGACCGACCGATAGTTCGTTAATCGGCCGAAAATCTGCCGTTTTTCTCCCCATCTATGGCCTGCATTAGTTCCTCTTATATATGTGTTTTGCAGTGTCAGATACAGTCTGGATTTGATACAGGTGATCTCCTCACTCCTGCCCCATGCTATGCACCAATGTTTACACCCCATGTGACTTACAACAGCACGGGGGTGTACACAGGAAATTCTCAATGGGCCTGTACTCTCGGGGGATTGCAGAGCAATACTGCAGTGGGGACATGACGGAGCCATGGCATGTTCCTGAAAGGACTAACACACGACAAGCGTGCCATAAACGGGACATGTGCTGGTGATGTCAAGTGAACAGCAACGCATTGCAAGAAACGTAAGCAGATGACGAGATCTAGAGGCAGAAATATATAAAGTACAGTGGGGTAAAAAAGTATTTAGTCAGCCACCAATTGTGCAAGTTCTCCCACTTAAAAAGATGAGAGAGGCCTGTAATTGGCATCATAGGTAGACCTCAACTATGAGAACAAAATCCAGACAATCACATTGGCTGATTTGGAAAGAATTTATTTGCAAATTATGGTGGAAAATAAGTATTTGGTCAATATGAAAAGTTCATCTCAATACTTTGTTATATATCCTTTGTTGGCAATGACAGAGGTCAAACGTTTCCTGTAAGTCTTCACAAGGTTGGCACACACTGTTGCTGGTATGTTGGCCCATTCCTCCATGCAGATCTCCTCTAGAGCAGTGATGTTTTGGGGCTGTCGCTGGGCAACACGGACGCTCAACTCCCTCCAAAGGTTTTCTATGGGGTTGAGATCTGGAGACTGGCTAGGCCACTCCAGGACCTTGAAATGCTTCTTACGAAGCCACTCCTTCGTTGCCCGGGCGGTATGTTTGGGATCATTGTCTTGTTGGAAGACCCAGCCACGTTTCATCTTCAATGCCCTTGCTGATGGAAGGAGGTTTGCACTCAAAATCTCACGATACATGGCCCCATTCATTCTGTCCTGTACATGGATCAGTCGTCCTGGTCCCTTTGCGGAGAAACAGCCCCAAAGTATGATGCTGCCACCCCCATGCTTCACAGTAGGTATGGTGTTCTTTGGCTGCAACTCAGCATTCTCTCTCCTCCAAACATGACGAGTTGTGTTTCTACTAAACAGTTCTATTTTGGTTTCATCTGACCATATGACAGTCTCCCAATCCTCTTCTGGATCATCCAAATGCTCTCTAGCAAACTTTAGACGGGCCCGGACATGTACTGGCTTAAGCAGGGGGACACGTCTGGCACTGCAGGATCTGAGTCCCTGGCGGCGTAGTGTGTTACTGATGGTAGCCTTTGTTACGTTGGTCCCAGCTCTCTGCAGGTCATTCACTAGGTCCCCCCGTGTGGTCCTGGAATTTTTGCTCACCGTTCTTGTGATCATTTTGACCCCGCAGGGTGAGATCTTGGGTGGAGCCCCAGATCGAGGGAGATTATCAGTGGTCTTGTATGTCTTCCATTTTCTAATTATTGGTCCCACAGTTGATTTGTTCACACCAAGCTGCTTGCCTATTGCAGATTCAGTCTTCCCAGCCTGGTGCAGGTCTACAATTTTGTTTCTGGTGTCCTTCGACAGCTCTTTGGTCTTCACCATAGTGGAGTTTGGAGTGTGACTGTTTGAACTTGTTATCAGTATAAAAGACACCTGTCCACAACCTCAAACAGGTGCCATTGATACAGGTAATGAGTGCAGGACAGAGGAGCCTCTTAAAGAAGAAGGTACAGGTCTGTGAGAGCCAGAAATCTTGCTTGTGTGTAGGTGACCAAATACTTATTTTCCACCATAATTTGCAAATAAATTCTTTCCAAATCAGCCAATGTGATTGTCTGGATTTGTTTTCTCATTTTGTCTCTCATAGTTGAGGTCTACCTATGATGCCAATTACAGGCCTCTCATCTTTTTAAGTGGGAGAACTTGCACAACTGGTGGCTGGCTAAATACTTTTTTGCCCCACTGTATGTGTTGATTAAAAAAATGTGGAAAATCTAATAGGGAGAGTTTACTACCACTTTAATAAAGGAGATTCTCAGGGTGTGCAGCTGTCCAGATCATCTTCTAATCGCCAGAGTTCAGCTTTCTGTTTTTACGCATCTGTTTTGCGTGGAATCTCTCCAGTGATGAATTTGGTACAGACGTGCTAATCTGTAAGTTTGCTGTGTAGGATTTCTTTCTAAATTAGTCACACATTTGCTCAGTAATGTCTTTCAATGGATCTCATTGCTCCTGTTTAGCATTGCCTAGCTTTGTGACAGAGTTGCTAAATGTCTCACAATCAGTTTCCCACATTTCCACACAACAGTCTCTGAAATAGTTTTCTTCCATTGTTGCTTTCACAGACGCCTTAATCTCCTTAGCGGTAATCCCGAGTGTAGCTCGGGGTAAAATTTCTATACCAAGAGCGGTAACCCCCGAGCTACACTCGGGCTTACGATGCGGCGTTGCTCTGGGGGTCCCTGCAGCACTTACCTTGTCCTTAGCTCCCACGATGTGTCCCCTGCAGCGTCCCAGGCCATCTGGCTTCTGTATTCCAGTCCCTGTAACGTCGGGACGTACGGGCGCCGGAACCGGCGGGAAATTAGAATTTTTTAAAAAATGTCATTTTTGCTGTCATTGCTGTTTCAATGCATTTCACATATATTTGGTCCCTACTGCTTTGTCCTGTGCCCCGCCTGCATTTTGCATGTTCTTTCTGCCTGGAAACTTAGAAAAGTCCATGGCGTCCAAAAAGCGTCCCTTTACATCAAAAGCGGTTTTAGAACAGCGATAGTAAATCAGAACCACTTGCAGAATTGAGTGATAATGATTCGTGGGGGAAATTCGTCATCAGACACTGAAAACGATTTTGTGACTTTGCTCAACGATGTGCGAATTTGCCTCTGTATTTCAAATTTCCGTGTTTTTGGTTTGATTATATTATTGAACTAAATTTATTATTATTATATTATTTTTTATGATTATTAAATTATAATTTATGATTTCATGTTTCAAATTTTATCATATCCGGAATGTTTAATAGACTCTTGTTCGGACAGATTTCAGTGAGTTATTCCTAAAAATTACAGCCTACAATAAAAAACTACATATTTCCATGCAAAAAATGTACGGCTTTCAGCACAAAAAATCGGAAAGAATCATACCGCTAGGGAGGTTAAGGAAATCACTTTGATCATGCTTTTTAGGCAGAGGATTTGTCTGTGAACAACACCCCCCCCCCCTTCCCAATTTCACTTGATTTTTAAATAATTACAATTCTTTGTTTTTCCCAGGTGTACAACCCTCACACATCCCAAATGCGTAGCGGCAATCCGACAGACCAGCTTCAGCCGGGATAGTAGTACTCTCATAGCTGTATGTGACGATGCCACCATTTGGCGCTGGGATAGACTCCGGTGAATCCTCTTCTTGTGAAGAGACCTCCATATTCGGTGTAATGTACTATTCGCGTTTTGCGACCCGCGTTTTGTAGTAGGCCTGACAGCCATAGCCAAGTTTAGTGATCTGGTTCTTCTCTGTACTGTTTCCTCGCTACAATTTCAGCTGCTTTTAATAAAAATTTATTTTTGTACAGCTTTCTGTAACGTCTGTTTTTATGGATTTTGATGTATTTACTGTCTACTGTATATGCCGTTTGTATGATTGTGTAATATGGGCATGTTGAAAACCAGAACGAGTATGTTCTATGTATGTAAATATCTTGTCTGGCCTTTTTAAAGAAGTTAATTTAAGATATCGTATTGTGGCAGCTACTTGTTATGAATCGGTGACTTAAAATACGAACTGCTCACAAGATGCTGAACTGAAATTTTCACGAAGCGTCTTTGTGAACCAATAAAATGAAATTAACAACAAAACCAAAATCTGGCTGTTTTATTTTATTTCAAATGTACATTTTTAAAGAGCTGTAAACTCCTGTACTTGTGTTGATGATGCAACATTTTTTTTTATAGGTCATAGATTGTCTTTTTTCAACCTAACTACACAACTTGGAACGCAAATTCGTAGCTCAACCAAAAAATATACAGAAAAGATGAGTGCTCAGTGCATGTACCACCTAAAGGTAATAAGTTGAAGCAAGACTAGGAAAAATTCAGGGGTAGACAACCCTGGAGTGGGGGAAATCTACCAGAAAATGAGGGTCATAAAAATCACAAGGGTGCTGCATGGTCATTGTGTGGCTTTTTTTTTTTTTTTTTTTTTAAATATAGCATTCCCACTGCAGTTTTAACAGCTCGACTCTCCATATCATGTCCTTTCAGGAATGTGTATTCGCGCTGCAGCGAGGCCCTGCAGGCATGCGCGATCTGTCACCGGCCTTGTACCTCGGACACGGCTGATGACGGATCTGTGTACCAGCCCTGTTGCCAGTACCATGTGACCTGCTGTGACCAATCACAGCAGATCACATGACAGTTGTATCCAATGGATGGCTTCCTTTCATGCCATCCATTGTATACAAGTGTGTCTAGCTGTGAATGGTCACAGCGATCACATGCACAAGCTGGATCAATCACAGCCCAGCTGTGTCATGTGATCAGCTGTGGCCAAATCACAGCTAAGCACAAAAAAAAAACCCCTGAAAGAATTTATTTCATTCAGGTAAATGCTTGCTTATAGCAAAGTAATTCTTATAGAAAATTGTGTAAAAAAAAAAAAAGAAAAATACTGATCACTTCCCCAAAGTAGTACAATATTACTATGGTAACATTATACTACTTTGGTCATAGTGAAATATGAAAAAAGTAAAACATTTTTAAAAAATTATCTTTTTTTTTTTTCCGTACTGTCACCAGTGTCCCTGATCATTGCCATGCCAGTTATGTGATGACGCTGTACTGCACTGGTGACAGTATGTAAAAAAACTCTGGGTGGGGCTTCAGATCAATTATTTCCAAAGTTTTGACAAAACTATCCAGGACACGTTTCTAGTTCTGCCAGTGTTGGACAACTAAATAGAAAACCTGGAATCCTCAGCCAGCTACAAAGAATTGGAGGTTGAGGTTGCAGAACCCACAGCACCACCTTCAGCAGGGCAACTGCAGTCAAACCAGGAACTGAAAATCCTATAGAGTGTTAAGCTGACCATGCATGGTACACATTCCAGGGTTGGAATTGGAAAATAGGACCATTGGGCAGAATGAATGTAACAGAGATTGGAGAGTGAGCTGCATTGCAGTACTGTACCTTTAAGGAGTCTGAGAGGAGTACGAGATACTGCGGAAGGGAGTATATCTGACATCTTTCCTGTGATGAGAAAGTATCCTTAAGGATCATACTATTAATACCACTGACAATATACTACATAAATAAATATACCCCAGTAGCATAAATCCACCTTCACCCTGGAAGTTGTCAAATTTATTTATATTGAGTGGCATTTTTTGATTATCAATCAAAAACAAACAAAATCCAAAAAAAACAAAAATCAAAATATGTACAAAATTCTAAAGTCCAAAACTATAACCCCAGTGTTTGTAGTTGTCAAATATGTGATTCCGCACAGTAATCTCAATATTAGAGCCTCCCACAGGCTTGCAAGATCAAAATCACCTCAAAGAAAAGAAAAAACATAGTGCATTATCCTTTTACATAAATAAACTTTGAGTGAATGCACTCCACAAAAAACACACTTGTGAATCCTCTATGGTGATTAGAGTGCAAGTGTATAATAGAAGTGAACACTGTTTTTCACCTGTGTGGCACAACGCATGTTTCCCTTAAAGTAAGGAATAAATCCCCTTACCCGAGCAACAAAATAACTAATCCTTATCCAAATAGCAATGGAAGTTCTATAGCCCTCGAAAGGGGATCCTTATGGTTATCCCTCTCTCCTTCTATCCTCAGGATCAATCCGCAAGTCAGCTCCATACTCCTCCTTACACCATACTCCACCAAATTGCCAAAATATATGGGGAATATAATAGTGTAATACCACCACTGTACCATGTAATATCTTTATTCAGTGTACTCACAATATACACTCCTTAAAACCGCATTGATCCAGTAATATCAGACCTTTTAACAAGCCTCTGCAATCTCCAGATAGTTTGGTGTGCTTTTGCCACTGCTAAAATGGCTGCCGCCTCACTTCCGGTTCTCGTGTGCGTCTGACGTCACTTCCCTTTGACGCATTTCGTCATCCGACTTGGTGATCCTTTGACTAAGTTGACAACTATCTATGACTAAGTTGACTATCCTTTGACAACAGCGCATAGAGCTTTATGGCTAGATCATTGGAGACAGATACCTTTTGACACAACAATTTTCCTGTTTTTCCCAAAACCCATTCTTCTCTTTCCCGAATCGATCTTTGTGTTGGTACCATATCAATAGCTCCCTTAGTGTCTAAAATTGAGTATTACCCCTGGGGAGTGTCTGACCATTTGCCTCTAGTGGACTGGATTATAGCTCAGCAATCGTTGACTTTTGCCCAAAGCCCCCTGAAAATGAAATGCCTTCTGGCTTCAGTTAAAACCATCCCATGATCATATTGCTACCCTGACCTCTTCTTACTTTAGTAACCATGCTCACCACTCAGCCTTCTGGTATGGGAGGCATTCAAAACTTATTTACGGGATCTTTTCATATCGGAAATTAACAGGATTAAGAAATCTTAACAATTACAAGATGTGGAAAATCTTGTACGATAATTTTAACTAGAATATGTGACCAATGCGTTAGAGGCGTGGATGTCAGCCCAAGCTGCCCTTGACCGCTTGATGACATTGATGGCTGAACAAAGACGTTTCTTTACAAAACTAGCAGTTTTTTGAAGAGGGGGAAAAAACAGGATGACTTGGCTAAATTTGTACATTTCCATCAGCATTCTCCTAGCACTGGTGCCATCATAACTAAACGTAGTTCTGTTGTTAATACTCCCAAATTAGTTCTTGCAGAGCTGGCACGATTCTTTGAGGACCTGTATGGTTTGCATTCAACCTGCTCCGATGTTGAGCTGATAAGCCATCTACAGCAGGTTCCCCTCCCTAC
The DNA here is from genome assembly GCF_062004578.1 of Staurois parvus. Lineage (NCBI taxonomy): Eukaryota > Metazoa > Chordata > Amphibia > Anura > Ranidae > Staurois > Staurois parvus. The sequence goes on from NW_028319264.1 coordinate 592,671, forward strand.
CCTCTCTGCCAAGCACCAAGGTCTCCTAGAGGCACCCCTCACCACTGAGGAACTTCAGAGTGCGGTTAGCTCCTTTCTTTCTAAAGCCCCCGGGGATGATGGTATACCGATGGAAGTATATGCCAGTTATGGTGAACAACTCTTACCCTGTTTGTTGGAGGTATTTAATAGGGCCCGCGATGCCCAATGTCTTCCACCATCTATGTCCAGAGCCCAACTTATTCGTCTATTAAAACCTGGCAGGGACTCTCTAGACTCCAGTTCCTACAGACCCATATCATTGTTACAGTCTGACATTAAAATTTTAGCACTAGCTTTAGCCCTCCAGTTAGATATATAACCTTATCACTAATTCTGATCAAGCGGGTTTTATACCCCATAAATCCACAGCGATTAAATCTTCATTGGTTATATATGAATATGCAACCCCAGCAGATAACTCAGGACAGAGGACTCTGGTGTCTTTGAATGCTAACAAAGCCTTCGATAGCTTGGATTGGCGGTGCCTTTGGGCGGTGATGGACAGGTTCCAATTTGGGAAGGTGTTCACCTCTTGGGTCCGTTTGCTGTACAGCCAACCTCAGGCCAGCATTCGTGTGGAGGGCAGAGTATCTACCCTTTTTAAATTGGGCAGGGGGAGCAGGCAAGGGTGCCCCCTATCGCCACTCCTCTATTACTATTGTGAAGAGCTCTGGCCGCTATTATACGCTCTAACCCTGGTATTGCAGGTTTTTGTTACGGACATCTTCATGAAAAGATTATGCTGTATTCCGACGACATGCTTCTATTGTTAGGTGGCACGTCCATATCCTTGGAAGTGGCAATGGATACCATAACCCAAATTGGGACCTTCTTGGGGTTAATGACCAATTGTGTGAAATCTGAATTGCTGCTGCTGGATGGGAACAGGAGCCAGCCCATGACTCCGTCCTGCCCATGACTCCATCAAGTACCCAGTTTAAATATCTAGGGGTTACCATTTCCCTAGTCATTCCACACTTTTGCTCTCTTAATTTACACCCTCTCCTCACTAGATTTAGGGATCAATTTAGGATTTGGACAAAACTAATGCTGTAGGTAGAGGGAATTTAATAAAAATTATCCTTCTGCCCTAACTTCTACACTTCCTGCATAACTTCCCGGTTGTGCTCCCTCTTGCAGTATTTTGCCATGTTAACTCTCACTCCCTAATGTGGAATGACGTCCTCCCGGGCTCCATTTGGAGCAGCTCCAACGTTCCCAACCCCTGGCTATACAACTTAGCGTCACAATCTCAACACCTCATAGGCTGCATGTTTCCTATCACGACCCCCAACTCCATTAGCTATGACCCCCTCTGCACAAATCACTCTTACATACACATGAAATACCTCTATCTCTGAGGCACTTGAATCGCAAGCATTTAGCAAAGCCAATGGATGCTTCCCTACATATAACCGAATGCTGAAAGTTTGGAATAAAACTAGGTACCTGCAAGGAATACAGGGTTTCACCACATACAGTGTGATTTGGTGCAATGTCTCCTATGTTGAGCTGGCTACACTGCAACAGGGCCCGAGATGGAGGAGCTATGGAATTACCTCTTCCAAATTTTTAAGGATGGTGCTTTGGAACCCTTCCCAGATGTACAAAGACAATTTTCCCTGCATTCATCAATGCACTTCTACTATCTACAACTTCAACATGCCATTAACCACTTCATACCGGCGCCTCCCGGCCCTTTAAGGGTTCTACATGCCGGGAGGCGGGGCGGAGTTTAGTGAATGCAGTGATGCGCCATCACGATGGTCACATGATTGGGAAAGATCCCGATCGAAAGAGGAGATTGGGACTGTGATGGAGGAAAGGCAGGACAGAACACACAGAGTGAATGGCAGACGCACAAAGCTTTATGAGACAGACGGCAGTCCTTCAATACAGGGGGTGGCAGAGAGGGTGGATTTGCCACTAAATGGTAACGAGGGGGCCCCACCCACTTATAGTCCACTAGGAGAGCCAAGGGGGTGTCCCTGTAACAGGGGTAGTCCGACACAGGAGAGGGGTGCGAGGAGTCACCACCGCAACAGTTCAGGTAACACAGTGGGGAAGCAGGTACTCACGGATCCAACAGGGTGCCTGGTCTCCCAGAGGTAGAAGCAGAATGCAGGTACCTGTGGAGTCCGGATCAGGCGGGGGTGGGCTCTGGCAGACAGGCTGTGGTAGTCTCTCCCCCTTCTGTGGGGTCTCTCGCAATCGCAGGCAAGCTTTCTCTGGTTGTCTCTTCGCTCCTGTGGGGTCTCTGTGAGGCTGGGGTAGGCTTGCAGAGTCTAGTCCCAAAGGTCTCACCAAAGCTTGAGATCCTTTGCAGACTACACACTGGAATGAATAGGAGCTCCCAGCATCCACCTCTTAAACTGCTGCAGGACGCTCCCCGGTCGCCTTGACAACCCAGAGGTGGAAGGGAACACTAGACCCCAGGGAGAATCAGGCTGGTGACAGGGACATCCTGGGGGGCAGGGATGATGTCTGCATAGATGAAAAGCAAGTTGGGAGGTGTGCAGAGAGCTCCCAGCCAGCTGGCCGGGAGGGAGGGGGCCCAGAGTAATTTGATTTGGCCTACTGACACGGGACAATTGGAACAATACAGAGCAGGACACTGGGGGCATGTGATACAAGGCATTAATAAGGGGATTAATAATTGGCACGCTCCCATACCGTGACAGGGACCTTTCCATGAGTACCGGACATGTGCGCTGGGAGTGCGCAGGGCGCGCGGTCTCTGCACATATGTCCTTTTTTAATAGAACGCAAATGTGCGGCCGCTCGGCGTCTAGGCCGTACATTTGTGTGCGGCCGGCGTGAAGCGGTTAAAGCCCATGGCCCCTCTTGTGACTGGCATCTATCCCCCTCCCCGTTCTTTAATCACTTCTGTCAAAACCTCTAAAGGGTTTATATCGCAGGGATACTCTATACTACTGACTAGATTCTTTAGGCAATACCCCATGCAAGGCCTTTCATATGGGGAGGATTTAGGCCAGACCTCAGGTGACCAATGGGAGGAAGCATTTGCAGCTATTACAACTTGCTCACTCAATATGGCGCAGATATTTCCCAATTGTATATTTTGCATCGGGTTCATTATACACTGCATACAATGGGTATCCGGCCGACCCCGGCTGTATGAAGTGTTTAGGTGGAGAAGGTCTCCACCGTCATGTACTCTGGAGATGTACAACATGACAAGCTATGGGCTCCGTGGCTGGATACCCCTGGCCTCGGCCCGCTGGGGTTGGTCCAGATGCAAATGTTGCGCAGCCCTATGAGTTAATATATAACCCCCCCTAAGATACTCTCATATAATGAATGGTCTGTTTGTACTCCCCCCGCGGGGACCTATGAACAGGCATTGCTAACGCCTTTAACACCCCAACACCATAGAAATGTAAGAGCCGTGTCTGGAATTGTTGTATTCATCTTTTTCTTCCTTGTTCAGCTGCTGTACAATGTGCTTCCTGTACGTGTCGGAGACTATTTTCATTAAACCCTTTCTGATTTGTTTTTACTTTTCATTTCCATCAAACGATGGGACATCCTTTATGTGGACCTACAGAGGACTGAATTCAAAGACACCCCGAAAATCAAAGTGAAAAAATGACGCAGCAAGGTAATCCATTTTGCTAAAATTTTATTGCAGAAACTCAAAATAGTATTTCGGTAGTGTGAGGGAAGGAAAATGGAACAGACATTTTATTTTTATATATTTATATACCGGTCCTGTTGATGGGTTAGGAACCTTCTACGGCCCTGTTCAGCTCTCCTAGAGTAACTGCCTGTCTCCTGGAATCTCCTCCATGCTCTTGAGACTGTGCTGGGAGACAGTAAACCTTCTGGCAATGACAGGTATTGATGTGCCATCCTGGAGGAGTGGGACTGCCTGTGCAACCTCTGTAGGGTCCAGGTATGACCTCATGCTACCAGTAGTGACACTGACCCTAGAAAATGCAGAATGATAATTATTATACAGGAATTATATTGCACCAACAATCTGCGCAGCGCCTTACAGAATAAAGGGAGACATTACAGTTACAATACAATGTGGTACAAGAGGTCCTACTCCTGAGAGCTGACAATCTAGGAAGAAGGGTTCAGTGATACAAAAGGGAACGGGGGGATGGGTTGATGGAGGAAATAAATGTCCTAGGAAGAAGCAGGATTAGCTGCTGTGGCCAGTGTTGGGTGGCATCTAGTGCGAGCCGGACCCGGTGCCTGGCTGCATCTAGTGCGAACCGGACCCGGTGCCTGGCTGCATCTAGTGCGAGCCGGACCCGGTGCCTGGCTGCAACTAGTGCGAGCCGGACCCGGTGCCTGGCTGCAACTAGTGCGAGCCGGACCCGGTGCCTGGCTGCAACTAGTGCAGGCCAAGCCTGGTGCCTGGCTGCAACTAGTGCGAGCCGGACCCGGTGCCTGGCTGCAACTAGTGCGAGCCGGAACCGGTGCCTGGCTGCAACTAGTGCGAGCCGGACCCGGTGCCTGGCTGCAACTAGTGCGAGCCGGACCCGGTGCCTGGCTGCAACTAGTGCGAGCCGGACCCGGTGCCTGGCTGCAACTAGTGCGAGCCGGACCCGGTGCCTGGCTGCAACTAGTGCGAGCCGGACCCGGTGCCTGGCTGCATCTAGTGCGGGCCAAGCCCGGTGCCTGGCTGCATCTAGTGCGGGCCAAGCACGGTGCCTGGCTGCATCTAGTGCGGGCCAAGCCCGGTGCCTGGCTGCATCTAGTGCGGGCCAAGCCGGGTGCCTGGCTGCAACTAGTGCGAGCCGGACCCGGTGCCTGGCTGCAACTAGTGCGAGCCGGACCCGGTGCCTGGCTGCAACTAGTGCGAGCCGGACCCGGTGCCTGGCTGCAACTAGTGCGAGCCGGACCCGGTGCCTGGCTGCAACTAGTGCGAGCCGGACCCGGTGCCTGGCTGCAACTAGTGCGAGCCGGACCCGGTGCCTGGCTGCAACAAGTGCGAGCCGGACCCGGTGCCTGGCTGCAACAAGTGCGAGCCGGACCCGGTGCCTGGCTGCAACTAGTGCAGGCCAAGCCCGGTGCCTGGCTGCAACTAGTGCAGGCCAAGCCCGGTGCCTGGCTGCAACTAGTGCGCGCCGGACCTGGTGCCTGGCTGCAACTAGTACAGGCCAAGCCCGGTGACTGGCTGCAACTAGTGCAGGCCAAGCCCGGTGCCTGGCTGCAACTAGTGCGAGCCGGACCCGGTGCCTGGCTGCATCTAGTGCAGGCCAAGCCCGGTGCCTGGCTGCAACTAGTGCGAGCCGGACCCGGTGCCTGGCTGCAACTAGTGCGAGCCGGACCCGGTGCCTGGCTGCAACTAGTGCGAGTCGGACCCGGTGCATGGCTGCAACTAGTGCGAGCCGGACCCGGTGCCTGGCTGCAACTAGTGCGAGCCGGACCCGGTGCCTGGCTGCAACTAGTGCGAGCCGGACCCGGTGCCTGGCTGCAACTAGTGCGAGCCGGACCCGGTGCCTGGCTGCAACTAGTGCGAGCCGGACCCGGTGCCTGGCTGCAACTAGTGCGAGCCGGACCCGGTGCCTGGCTGCATCTAGTGCAGGCCAAGCCCGGTGCCTGGCTGCAACTAGTGCGAGCCGGACCCGGTGCCTGGCTGCAACTAGTGCGAGCCGGACCCGGTGCCTGGCTGCAACTAGTGCGAGCCGGACCCGGTGCCTGGCTGCAACTAGTGCGAGCCGGACCCGGTGCCTGGCTGCATCTAGTGCAGGCCAAGCCCGGTGCCTGGCTGCAACTAGTGCGAGCCGGACCCGGTGCCTGGCTGCAACTAGTGCGAGCCGGACCCGGTGCCTGGCTGCAACTAGTGCGAGCCGGACCCGGTGCCTGGCTGCAACTAGTGCGAGCCGGACCCGGTGCCTGGCTGCAACTAGTGCGAGCCGGACCCGGTGCCTGGCTGCATCTAGTGCAGGCCAAGCCCGGTGCCTGGCTGCAACTAGTGCAGGCCAAGCCCGGTGCCTGGCTGCAACTAGTGCAGGCCAAGCCCGGTGCCTGGCTGCAACTAGTGCGAGCCGGACCCGGTGCCTGGCTGCAACTAGTGCGAGCCGGACCCGGTGCCTGGCTGCAACTAGTGCGAGCCGGACCCGGTGCCTGGCTGCAACTAGTGCGAGCCGGACCCGGTGCCTGGCTGCAACTAGTGCGAGCCGGACCCGGTGCCTGGCTGCAACTAGTGCGAGCCGGACCCGGTGCCTGGCTGCAACTAGTGCGAGCCGGACCCGGTGCCTGGCTGCAACTAGTGCGAGCCGGACCCGGTGCCTGGCTGCAACAAGTGCGAGCCGGACCCGGTGCCTGGCTGCAACAAGTGCGAGCCGGACCCGGTGCCTGGCTGCAACTAGTGCAGGCCAAGCCCGGTGCCTGGCTGCAACTAGTGCAGGCCAAGCCCGGTGCCTGGCTGCAACTAGTGCGCGCCGGACCAGGTGCCTGGCTGCAACTAGTGCAGGCCAAGCCCGGTGCCTGGCTGCAACTAGTGCAGGCCAAGCCCGGTGCCTGGCTGCAACTAGTGCGAGCCGGACCCGGTGCCTGGCTGCAACTAGTGCGAGCCGGACCCGGTGCCTGGCTGCAACTAGTGCGAGCCGGACCTGGTGCCTGGCTGCAACTAGTGCGAGCCGGACCCGGTGCCTGGCTGCAACTAGTGCGAGCCGGACCCGGTGCCTGGCTGCAACTAGTGCGAGCCGGACCCGGTGCCTGGCTGCATCTAGTGCAGGCCAAGCCCGGTGCCTGGCTGCAACTAGTGCGAGCCGGACCCGGTGCCTGGCTGCAACTAGTGCAGGCCAAGCCCGGTGCCTGGCTGCAACTAGTGCGAGCCGGACCCGGTGCCTGGCTGCAACTAGTGCGAGCCGGACCCGGTGCCTGGCTGCAACTAGTGCGAGCCGGACCCGGTGCCTGGCTGCAACTAGTGCAGGCCAAGCCCGGTGCCTGGCTGCAACTAGTGCGAGCCGGACCCGGTGCCTGGCTGCAACTAGTGCAGGCCAAGCTCGGTGCCTGGCTGCAACTAGTGCGAGCCGGACCCGGTGCCTGGCTGCAACTAGTGCGAGCCGGACCCGGTGCCTGGCTGCAACTAGTGCGAGCCGGACCCGGTGCCTGGCTGCAACTAGTGCGAGCCGGACCCGGTGCCTGGCTGCAACTAATGCGAGCCGGACCCGGTGCCTGGCTGCAACTAGTGCGAGCCGGACCCGGTGCCTGGCTGCATCTAGAGCAGGCCAAGCCCGGTGCCTGGCTGCAACTAGTGCGAGCCGGACCCGGTGCCTGGCTGCAACTAGTGCAGGCCAAGCCCGGTGCCTGGCTGCAACTAGTGCGAGCCGGACCCGGTGCCTGGCTGCAACTAGTGCGAGCCGGACCCGGTGCCTGGCTGCAACTAGTGCGAGCCGGACCCGGTGCCTGGCTGCAACTAGTGCAGGCCAAGCCCGGTGCCTGGCTGCAACTAGTGCGAGCCGGACCCGGTGCCTGGCTGCAACTAGTGCGAGCCGGACCCGGTGCCTGGCTGCAACTAGTGCGAGCCGGACCCGGTGCCTGGCTGCAACTAGTGCGAGCCGGACCCGGTGCCTGGCTGCAACTAGTGCGAGCCGGACCCGGTGCCTGGCTGCAACTAGTGCGAGCCGGACCCGGTGCCTGGCTGCAACTAGTGCGAGCCGGACCCGGTGCCTGGCTGCAACTAGTGCAGGCCAAGCCCGGTGCCTGGCTGCAACTAGTGCGAGCCGGACCCGGTGCCTGGCTGCAACTAGTGCGAGCCGGACCCGGTGCCTGGCTGCAACTAGTGCAGGCCAAGCTCGGTGCCTGGCTGCAACTAGTGCGAGCCGGACCCGGTGCCTGGCTGCAACTAGTGCGAGCCGGACCCGGTGCCTGGCTGCAACTAGTGCGAGCCGGACCCGGTGCCTGGCTGCAACTAGTGCGAGCCGGACCCGGTGCCTGGCTGCATCTAGTGCAGGCCAAGCTCGGTGCCTGGCTGCAACTAGTGCGAGCCGGACCCGGTGCCTGGCTGCAACTAGTGCGAGCCGGACCCGGTGCCTGGCTGCAACTAGTGCGAGCCGGACCCGGTGCCTGGCTGCAACTAGTGCGAGCCGGACCCGGTGCCTGGCTGCAACTAGTGCGAGCCGGACCCGGTGCCTGGCTGCAACTAGTGCGAGCCGGACCCGGTGCCTGGCTGCAACTAGTGCGAGCCGGACCCGGTGCCTGGCTGCAACTAGTGCGAGCCGGACCCGGTGCCTGGCTGCATCTAGTGCAGGCCAAGCCCGGTGCCTGGCTGCAACTAGTGCGAGCCGGACCCGGTGCCTGGCTGCAACTAGTGCGAGCCGGACCCGGTGCCTGGCTGCAACTAGTGCGAGCCGGACCCGGTGCCTGGCTGCAACTAGTGCGAGCCGGACCCGGTGCCTGGCTGCAACTAGTGCGAGCCGGACCCGGTGCCTGGCTGCAACTAGTGCGAGCCGGACCCGGTGCCTGGCTGCAACTAGTGCGAGCCGGACCCGGTGCCTGGCTGCAACTAGTGCGAGCCGGACCCGGTGCCTGGCTGCAACTAGTGCGAGCCGGACCCGGTGCCTGGCTGCAACTAGTGCGAGCCGGACCCGGTGCCTGGCTGCAACTAGTGCAGGCCAAGCCCGGTGCCTGGCTGCAACTAGTGCGAGCCGGACCCGGTGCCTGGCTGCAACTAGTGCAGGCCAAGCCCGGTGCCTGGCTGCAACTAGTGCGAGCCGGACCCGGTGCCTGGCTGCAACTAGTGCGAGCCGGACCCGGTGCCTGGCTGCAACTAGTGCGAGTCGGACCCGGTGCCTGGCTGCAACTAGTGCGAGCCGGACCCGGTGCCTGGCTGCAACTAGTGCGAGCCGGACCCGGTGCCTGGCTGCAACTAGTGCGAGCCGGACCCGGTGCCTGGCTGCAACTAGTGCGAGCCGGACCCGGTGCCTGGCTGCAACTAGTGCGAGCCGGACCCGGTGCCTGGCTGCAACTAGTGCGAGCCGGACCCGGTGCCTGGCTGCAACTAGTGCAGGCCAAGCCCGGTGCCTGGCTGCAACTAGTGCGAGCCGGACCCGGTGCCTGGCTGCAACTAGTGCGAGCCGGACCCGGTGCCTGGCTGCAACTAGTGCGAGTCGGACCCGGTGCCTGGCTGCAACTAGTGCGAGCCGGACCCGGTGCCTGGCTGCAACTAGTGCGAGCCGGACCCGGTGCCTGGCTGCAACTAGTGCGAGCCGGACCCGGTGCCTGGCTGCATCTAGTGCAGGCCAAGCTCGGTGCCTGGCTGCAACTAGTGCGAGCCGGACCCGGTGCCTGGCTGCAACTAGTGCGAGCCGGACCCGGTGCCTGGCTGCAACTAGTGCGAGCCGGACCCGGTGCCTGGCTGCAACTAGTGCGAGCCGGACCCGGTGCCTGGCTGCAACTAGTGCGAGCCGGACCCGGTGCCTGGCTGCAACTAGTGCGAGCCGGACCCGGTGCCTGGCTGCAACTAGTGCGAGCCGGACCCGGTGCCTGGCTGCAACTAGTGCGAGCCGGACCCGGTGCCTGGCTGCAACTAGTGCGAGCCGGACCCGGTGCCTGGCTGCAACTAGTGCGAGCCGGACCCGGTGCCTGGCTGCAACTAGTGCGAGCCGGACCCGGTGCCTGGCTGCATCTAGTGCAGGCCAAGCCCGGTGCCTGGCTGCAACTAGTGCGAGCCGGACCCGGTGCCTGGCTGCAACTAGTGCGAGCCGGACCCGGTGCCTGGCTGCAACTAGTGCGAGCCGGACCCGGTGCCTGGCTGCATCTAGTGCAGGCCAAGCCCGGTGCCTGGCTGCAACTAGTGCGAGCCGGACCCGGTGCCTGGCTGCAACTAGTGCGAGCCGGACCCGGTGCCTGGCTGCAACTAGTGCGAGCCGGACCCGGTGCCTGGCTGCAACTAGTGCGAGCCGGACCCGGTGCCTGGCTGCAACTAGTGCGAGCCGGACCCGGTGCCTGGCTGCAACTAGTGCGAGCCGGACCCGGTGCCTGGCTGCAACTAGTGCGAGCCGGACCCGGTGCCTGGCTGCAACTAGTGCGAGCCGGACCCGGTGCCTGGCTGCAACTAGTGCAGGCCAAGCCCGGTGCCTGGCTGCAACTAGTGCAGGCCAAGCCCGGTGCCTGGCTGCAACTAGTGCGAGCCGGACCCGGTGCCTGGCTGCAACTAGTGCGAGCCGGACCCGGTGCCTGGCTGCAACTAGTGCGAGCCGGACCCGGTGCCTGGCTGCAACTAGTGCGAGCCGGACCCGGTGCCTGGCTGCAACTAGTGCGAGCCGGACCCGGTGCCTGGCTGCAACTAGTGCGAGCCGGACCCGGTGCCTGGCTGCAACTAGTGCGAGCCGGACCCGGTGCCTGGCTGCAACTAGTGCGAGCCGGACCCGGTGCCTGGCTGCAACAAGTGCGAGCCGGACCCGGTGCCTGGCTGCAACTAGTGCAGGCCAAGCCCGGTGCCTGGCTGCAACTAGTGCAGGCCAAGCCCGGTGCCTGGCTGCAACTAGTGCGCGCCGGACCCGGTGCCTGGCTGCAACTAGTGCAGGCCAAGCCCGGTGCCTGGCTGCAACTAGTGCAGGCCAAGCCCGGTGCCTGGCTGCAACTAGTGCGAGCCGGACCCGGTGCCTGGCTGCAACTAGTGCGAGCCGGACCCGGTGCCTGGCTGCAACTAGTGCGAGCCGGACCCGGTGCCTGGCTGCATCTAGTGCAGGCCAAGCCCGGTGCCTGGCTGCAACTAGTGCGAGCCGGACCCGGTGCCTGGCTGCAACTAGTGCGAGCCGGACCCGGTGCCTGGCTGCAACTAGTGCGAGCCGGACCCGGTGCCTGGCTGCAACTAGTGCGAGCCGGACCCGGTGCCTGGCTGCATCTAGTGCAGGCCAAGCCCGGTGCCTGGCTGCAACTAGTGCGAGCCGGACCCGGTGCCTGGCTGCAACTAGTGCGAGCCGGACCCGGTGCCTGGCTGCAACTAGTGCGAGCCGGACCCGGTGCCTGGCTGCAACTAGTGCAGGCCAAGCCCGGTGCCTGGCTGCAACTAGTGCGAGCCGGACCCGGTGCCTGGCTGCAACTAGTGCGAGCCGGACCCGGTGCCTGGCTGCAACTAGTGCGAGCCGGACCCGGTGCCTGGCTGCAACTAGTGCGAGCCGGACCCGGTGCCTGGCTGCAACTAGTGCAGGCCAAGCCCGGTGCCTGGCTGCAACTAGTGCGAGCCGGACCCGGTGCCTGGCTGCAACTAGTGCGAGCCGGACCCGGTGCCTGGCTGCAACTAGTGCGAGCCGGACCCGGTGCCTGGCTGCAACTAGTGCGAGCCGGACCCGGTGCCTGGCTGCAACTAGTGCGAGCCGGACCCGGTGCCTGGCTGCAACTAGTGCGAGCCGGACCCGGTGCCTGGCTGCAACTAATGCGAGCCGGACCCGGTGCCTGGCTGCAACTAGTGCGAGCCGGACCCGGTGCCTGGCTGCATCTAGAGCAGGCCAAGCCCGGTGCCTGGCTGCAACTAGTGCGAGCCGGACCCGGTGCCTGGCTGCAACTAGTGCGAGCCGGACCCGGTGCCTGGCTGCAACTAGTGCAGGCCAAGCCCGGTGCCTGGCTGCAACTAGTGCGAGCCGGACCCGGTGCCTGGCTGCAACTAGTGCGAGCCGGACCCGGTGCCTGGCTGCAACTAGTGCGAGCCGGACCCGGTGCCTGGCTGCAACTAGTGCGAGCCGGACCCGGTGCCTGGCTGCAACTAGTGCAGGCCAAGCCCGGTGCCTGGCTGCAACTAGTGCGAGCCGGACCCGGTGCCTGGCTGCAACTAGTGCGAGCCGGACCCGGTGCCTGGCTGCAACTAGTGCGAGCCGGACCCGGTGCCTGGCTGCAACTAGTGCGAGCCGGACCCGGTGCCTGGCTGCAACTAGTGCGAGCCGGACCCGGTGCCTGGCTGCAACTAGTGCGAGCCGGACCCGGTGCCTGGCTGCAACTAGTGCAGGCCAAGCCCGGTGCCTGGCTGCAACTAGTGCGAGCCGGACCCGGTGCCTGGCTGCAACTAGTGCGAGCCGGACCCGGTGCCTGGCTGCAACTAGTGCAGGCCAAGCTCGGTGCCTGGCTGCAACTAGTGCGAGCCGGACCCGGTGCCTGGCTGCAACTAGTGCGAGCCGGACCCGGTGCCTGGCTGCAACTAGTGCGAGCCGGACCCGGTGCCTGGCTGCAACTAGTGCAGGCCAAGCCCGGTGCCTGGCTGCAACTAGTGCGAGCCGGACCCGGTGCCTGGCTGCAACTAGTGCGAGCCGGACCCGGTGCCTGGCTGCAACTAGTGCAGGCCAAGCCCGGTGCCTGGCTGCAACTAGTGCGAGCCGGACCCGGTGCCTGGCTGCAACTAGTGCGAGCCGGACCCGGTGCCTGGCTGCAACTAGTGCGAGCCGGACCCGGTGCCTGGCTGCAACTAGTGCGAGCCGGACCCGGTGCCTGGCTGCAACTAGTGCTGGCGAAGCCCGGTGCCTGGCTGCAACTAGTGCGAGCCGGACCCGGTGCCTGGCTGCATCTAGTGCAGGCCAAGCCCGGTGCCTGGCTGCAACTAGTGCGAGCCGGACCCGGTGCCTGGCTGCAACTAGTGCGAGCCGGACCGGGTGCCTGGCTGCAACTAGTGCGAGCCGGACCCGGTGCCTGGCTGCAACTAGTGCTAGCCGGACCCGGTGCCTGGCTGCATCTAGTGCAGGCCAAGCCCGGTGCCTGGCTGCAACTAGTGCGAGCCGGACCCGGTGCCTGGCTGCAACTAGTGCGAGCCGGACCCGGTGCCTGGCTGCAACTAGTGCGAGCCGGACCCGGTGCCTGGCTGCAACTAGTGCGAGCCGGACCCGGTGCCTGGCTGCAACTAGTGCGAGCCGGACCCGGTGCCTGGCTGCAACTAGTGCGAGCCGGACCCGGTGCCTGGCTGCAACTAGTGCGAGCCGGACCCGGTGCCTGGCTGCATCTAGTGCAGGCCAAGCCCGGTGCCTGGCTGCAACTAGTGCGAGACGGACCCGGTGCCTGGCTGCAACTAGTGCGAGCCGGACCCGGTGCCTGGCTGCAACTAGTGCGAGCCGGACCCGGTGCCTGGCTGCAACTAGTGCGAGCCGGACCCGGTGCCTGGCTGCATCTAGTGCAGGCCAAGCTCGGTGCCTGGCTGCAACTAGTGCGAGCCGGACCCGGTGCCTGGCTGCAACTAGTGCGAGCCGGACCCGGTGCCTGGCTGCAACTAGTGCGAGCCGGACCCGGTGCCTGGCTGCAACTAGTGCGAGCCGGACCCGGTGCCTGGCTGCAACTAGTGCGAGCCGGACCCGGTGCCTGGCTGCAACTAGTGCGAGCCGGACCCGGTGCCTGGCTGCAACTAGTGCGAGCCGGACCCGGTGCCTGGCTGCAACTAGTGCAGGCCAAGCCCGGTGCCTGGCTGCAACTAGTGCGAGCCGGACCCGGTGCCTGGCTGCAACTAGTGCGAGCCGGACCCGGTGCCTGGCTGCAACTAGTGCGAGTCGGACCCGGTGCCTGGCTGCAACTAGTGCGAGCCGGACCCGGTGCCTGGCTGCAACTAGTGCGAGCCGGACCCGGTGCCTGGCTGCAACTAGTGCGAGCCGGACCCGGTGCCTGGCTGCATCTAGTGCAGGCCAAGCTCGGTGCCTGGCTGCAACTAGTGCGAGCCGGACCCGGTGCCTGGCTGCAACTAGTGCGAGCCGGACCCGGTGCCTGGCTGCAACTAGTGCGAGCCGGACCCGGTGCCTGGCTGCAACTAGTGCGAGCCGGACCCGGTGCCTGGCTGCAACTAGTGCGAGCCGGACCCGGTGCCTGGCTGCAACTAGTGCGAGCCGGACCCGGTGCCTGGCTGCAACTAGTGCGAGCCGGACCCGGTGCCTGGCTGCAACTAGTGCAGGCCAAGCCCGGTGCCTGGCTGCAACTAGTGCGAGCCGGACCCGGTGCCTGGCTGCAACTAGTGCGAGCCGGACCCGGTGCCTGGCTGCAACTAGTGCGAGCCGGACCCGGTGCCTGGCTGCAACTAGTGCAGGCCAAGCCCGGTGCCTGGCTGCAACTAGTGCGAGCCGGACCCGGTGCCTGGCTGCAACTAGTGCGAGCCGGACCCGGTGCCTGGCTGCAACTAGTGCGAGCCGGACCCGGTGCCTGGCTGCAACTAGTGCGAGCCGGACCCGATGCCTGGCTGCATCTAGTGCAGGCCAAGCTCGGTGCCTGGCTGCAACTAGTGCGAGCCGGACCCGGTGCCTGGCTGCAACTAGTGCGAGCCGGACCCGGTGCTTGGCTGCAACTAGTGCGAGCCGGACCCGGTGCCTGGCTGCAACTAGTGCGAGCCGGACCCGGTGCCTGGCTGCAACTAGTGCGAGCCGGACCCGGTGCCTGGCTGCAACTAGTGCGAGCCGGACCCGGTGCCTGGCTGCAACTAGTGCGAGCCGGACCCGGTGCCTGGCTGCAACTAGTGCGAGCCGGACCCGGTGCCTGGCTGCAACTAGTGCGAGCCGGACCCGGTGCCTGGCTGCAACTAGTGCGAGCCGGACCCGGTGCCTGGCTGCAACTAGTGCAGGCCAAGCCCGGTGCCTGGCTGCAACTAGTGCGAGCCGGACCCGGTGCCTGGCTGCAACTAGTGCGAGCCGGACCCGGTGCCTGGCTGCAACTAGTGCGAGCCGGACCCGGTGCCTGGCTGCAACTAGTGCGAGCCGGACCCGGTGCCTGGCTGCAACTAGTGCGAGCCGGACCCGGTGCCTGGCTGCAACTAGTGCAGGCCAAGCCCGGTGCCTGGCTGCAACTAGTGCAGGCCAAGCCCGGTGCCTGGCTGCAACTAGTGCGAGCCGGACCCGGTGCCTGGCTGCAACTAGTGCGAGCCGGACCCGGTGCCTGGCTGCAACTAGTGCGAGCCGTTCCCGGTGCCTGGCTGCAACTAGTGCGAGCCGGACCCGGTGCCTGGCTGCAACTAGTGCGAGCCGGACCCGGTGCCTGGCTGCAACTAGTGCGAGCCGGACCCGGTGCCTGGCTGCAACTAGTGCGAGCCGGACCCGGTGTCTGGCTGCAACTAGTGCGAGCCGGACCCGGTGCCTGGCTGCAACTAGTGCGAGCCGGACCCGGTGCCTGGCTGCAACTAGTGCAGGCCAAGCCCGATGCCTGGCTGCAACAAGTGCGAGCCGGACCCGGTGCCTGGCTGCAACTAGTGCAGGCCAAGCCCGGTGCCTGGCTGCAACTAGTGCGAGCCGGACCCGGTGCCTGGCTGCAACTAGTGCGAGCCGGACCCGGTGCCTGGCTGCAACTAGTGCGAGCCGGACCCGGTGCCTGGCTGCATCTAGTGCAGGCCAAGCCCGGTGCCTGGCTGCAACTAGTGCGAGCCGGACCCGGTGCCTGGCTGCAACTAGTGCGAGCCGGACCCGGTGCCTGGCTGCAACTAGTGCGAGCCGGACCCGGTGCCTGGCTGCAACTAGTGCAGGCCAAGCCCGGTGCCTGGCTGCAACTAGTGCGAGCCGGACCCGGTGCCTGGCTGCAACTAGTGCGAGCCGGACCCGGTGCCTGGCTGCAGCTAGTGCGAGCCGGACCCCGGTGCCTGGCTGCAACTAGTGCGAGCCGGACCCGGTGCCTGGCTGCAACTAGTGCAGGCCAAGCCCGGTGCCTGGCTGCAACTAGTGCGAGCCGGACCCGGTGCCTGGCTGCAACTAGTGCGAGCCGGACCCGGTGCCTGGTTTCAACTAGTGCGAGCCGGACCCGGTGCCTGGCTGCAACTAGTGCAGGCCAAGCCCGGTTCCTTGGCTGCGAATAGTGCGAGCCGGACCCGGTGCCTGGCTGCAACTAGTGCGAGCCGGACCCGGTGCCTGGCTGCAACTAGTGCAGGCCAAGCCCGGTGCCTGGCTGCAACTAGTGCGAGCCGGACCCGATGCCTGGCTGCATCTAGTGCAGGCCAAGCCCGGTGCCTGGCTGCAACTAGTGCGAGCCGGACCCGGTGCCTGGCTGCAACTAGTGCGAGCCGGACCCGGTGCCTGGCTGCAACTAGTGCGAGCCGGACCCGGTGCCTGGCTGCAACTAGTGCGAGCCGGACCCGGTGCCTGCTGCAACTAGTGCGAGCCGGACCCGGTGCCTGCTGCAACTAGTGCGAGCCGGACCCGGTGCCTGGCTGCAACTAGTGCGAGCCGGACCCGGTGTCTGGCTGCAACTAGTGCGAGCCGGACCCGGTGCCTGGCTGCAACTAGTGCGAGCCGGACCCGGTGCCTGGCTGCAACTAGTGCGAGCCGGACCCGGTGCCTGGCTGCAACTAGTGCAGGCCAAGCTCAGGGCCTGGCTGCAACTAGTGCGAGCCGGACCCGGGGCCTGGCTGCAACTAGTGCGAGCCGGACCCGGGGCCTGGCTGCAACTAGTGCGAGCCGGACCCGGTGCCTGGCTGCAACTAGTGCGAGCCGGACCCGGTGCCTGGCTGCAACTAGTGCGAGCCGGACCCGGTGCCTGGCTGCAACTAGTGCGAGCCGGACCCGGTGCCTGGCTGCAACTAGTGCGAGCCGGACCCGGTGCCTGGCTGCAACTAGTGCGAGCCGGACCCGGTGCCTGGCTGCAACTAGTGCAGGCCAAGCTCGGTGCCTGGCTGCAACTAGTGCAGGCCAAGCTCGGTGCCTGGCTGCAACTAGTGCAGGCCAAGCTCGGTGCCTGGCTGCAACTAGTGCGAGCCGGACCCGGTGCCTGGCTGCATCTAGTGCAGGCCAAGCTCGGTGCCTGGCTTCAACTAGTGCGAGCCGGACCCGGTGCCTGGCTGCAACTAGTGCGAGCCGGACCCGGTGCTTGGCTGCAACTAGTGCGAGCCGGACCCGGTGCCTGGCTGCAACTAGTGCAGGCCAAGCCCGATGCCTGGCTGCAACAAGTGCGAGCCGGACCCGGTGCCTGGCTGCAACTAGTGCAGGCCAAGCCCGGTGCCTGGCTGCAACTAGTGCGAGCCGGACCCGGTGCCTGGCTGCAACTAGTGCGAGCCGGACCCGGTGCCTGGCTGCAACTAGTGCGAGCCGGACCCGGTGCCTGGCTGCATCTAGTGCAGGCCAAGCCCGGTGCCTGGCTGCAACTAGTGCGAGCCGGACCCGGTGCCTGGCTGCAACTAGTGCGAGCCGGACCCGGTGCCTGGCTGCAACTAGTGCGAGCCGGACCCGGTGCCTGGCTGCAACTAGTGCAGGCCAAGCCCGGTGCCTGGCTGCAACTAGTGCGAGCCGGACCCGGTGCCTGGCTGCAACTAGTGCGAGCCGGACCCGGTGCCTGGCTGCAGCTAGTGCGAGCCGGACCCGGTGCCTGGCTGCAACTAGTGCGAGCCGACCCGGTGCCTGGCTGCAACTAGTGCAGGCCAAGCGCGGTGCCTGGCTGCAACTAGTGCGGACCGGACCCGGTGCCTGGCTGCAACTAGTGCGAGCCGGACCCGGTGCCTGGTTTCACTAGTGCGAGCCGGACCCGGTGCCTGGCTGCAACTAGTGCAGGCCAAGCCCGGTTCCTTGGCTGCGAATAGTGCGAGCCGGACCCGGTGCCTGGCTGCAACTAGTGCGAGCCGGACCCAGTGCCTGGCTGCAACTAGTGCAGGCCAAGCCCGGTGCCTGGCTGCAACTAGTGCGAGCCGGACCCGATGCCTGGCTGCATCTAGTGCAGGCCAAGCCAGGTGCCTGGCTGCAACTAGTGCGAGCCGGACCCGGTGCCTGGCTGCAACTAGTGCGAGCCGGACCCGGTGCCTGGCTGCAACTAGTGCGAGCCGGACCCGGTGCCTGGCTGCAACTAGTGCGAGCCGGACCCGGTGCCTGGCTGCAACTAGTGCGAGCCGGACCCGGTGCCTGGCTGCAACTAGTGCGAGCCGGACCCGGTGTCTGGCTGCAACTAGTGCGAGCCGGACCCGGTGCCTGGCTGCAACTAGTGCGAGCCGGACCCGGTGCCTGGCTGCAACTAGTGCGAGCCGGACCCGGTGCCTGGCTGCAACTAGTGCAGGCCAAGCTCAGGGCCTGGCTGCAACTAGTGCGAGCCGGACCCGGGGCCTGGCTGCAACTAGTGCGAGCCGGACCCGGGGCCTGGCTGCAACTAGTGCGAGCCGGACCCGGTGCCTGGCTGCAACTAGTGCGAGCCGGACCCGGTGCCTGGCTGCAACTAGTGCGAGCCGGACCCGGTGCCTGGCTGCAACTAGTGCGAGCCGGACCCGGTGCCTGGCTGCAACTAGTGCGAGCCGGACCCGGTGCCTGGCTGCAACTAGTGCGAGCCGGACCCGGTGCCTGGCTGCAACTAGTGCAGGCCAAGCTCGGTGCCTGGCTGCAACTAGTGCAGGCCAAGCTCGGTGCCTGGCTGCAACTAGTGCAGGCCAAGCTCGGTGCCTGGCTGCAACTAGTGCGAGCCGGACCCGGTGCCTGGCTGCATCTAGTGCAGGCCAAGCTCGGTGCCTGGCTTCAACTAGTGCGAGCCGACCCGGTGCCTGGCTGCAACTAGTGCGAGCCGGACCCGGTGCTTGGCTGCAACTAGTGCGAGCCGGACCCGGTGCCTGGCTGCAACTAGTGCGAGCCGGACCCGGTGCCTGGCTGCAACTAGTGCGAGCCGGACCCGGTGCCTGGCTGCAACAAGTGCGAGCCGGACCCGGTGCCTGGCTGCAACTAGTGCAGGCCAAGCCCGTGCCTGGCTGCAACTAGTGCGAGCCGGACCCGGTGCCTGGCTGCAACTAGTGCGAGCCGGACCCGGTGCCTGGCTGCAACTAGTGCAGGCCAAGGCCCGGTGCCTGGCTGCAACTAGTGCGAGCCGGACCCGGTGCCTGGCTGCAACTAGTGCGAGCCGGACCCGGTGCCTGGCTGCATCTAGTGCAGGCCAAGCCCGGTGCCTGGCTGCAACTAGTGCGAGCCGGACCCGGTGCCTGGCTGCAACTAGTGCGAGCCGGACCCGGTGCCTGGCTGCAACTAGTGCGAGCCGTTCCCGGTGCCTGGCTGCAACTAGTGCGAGCCGGACCCGGTGCCTGGCTGCAACTAGTGCGAGCCGGACCCGGTGCCTGGCTGCAACTAGTGCGAGCCGGACCCGGTGCCTGGCTGCAACTAGTGCGAGCCGGACCCGGTGCCTGGCTGCAACTAGTGCGAGCCGGACCCGGTGCCTGGCTGCAACTAGTGCGAGCCGGACCCGGTGCCTGGCTGCAACTAGTGCAGGCCAAGCCCGATGCCTGGCTGCAACAAGTGCGAGCCGGACCCGGTGCCTGGCTGCAACTAGTGCAGGCCAAGCCCGGTGCCTGGCTGCAACTAGTGCGAGCCGGACCAGGTGCCTGGCTGCAACTAGTGCGAGCCGGACCCGGTGCCCTGGCTGCAACTAGTGCGAGCCGGACCCGGTGCCTGCTGCATCTAGTGCAGGCCAAGCCCGGTGCCTGGCTGCAACTAGTGCGAGCCGGACCCGGTGCCTGGCTGCAACTAGTGCGAGCCGGACCCGGTGCCTGGCTGCAACTAGTGCAGGCCAAGCCCGGTGCCTGGCTGCAACTAGTGCGAGCCGGACCCGGTGCCTGGCTGCAACTAGTGCGAGCCGGACCCGGTGCCTGGCTGCAACTAGTGCGAGCCGGACCCGGTGCCTGGCTGCAACAGTGCCGAGCCGGACCCGGTGCCTGGCTGCAACTAGTGCAGGCCAAGACCGTTGCCTGGCTGCAACTAGTGCGAGCCGGACCCGGTGCCTGGCTGCAACTAGTGCGAGCCGGACCCGGTGCCTGGCTGCAACTAGTGCGAGCCGGACCCGGTGCCTGGCTGCAACTAGTGCGAGCCGGACCCGGTGCCGGGCTGCAACTAGTGCAGGCCAAGCCCGGTGCCTGGCTGCAACTAGTGCGAGCCGGACCCGGTGCCTGGCTGCAACTAGTGCGAGCCGGACCCGGTGCCTGGTTTCAACTAGTGCGAGCCGGACCCGGTGCCTGGCTGCAACTAGTGCAGGCCAAGCCCGGTTTCTTGGCTGCGAATAGTGCGAGCCGGACCCGGTGCCTGGCTGCAACTAGTGCGAGCCGGACCCGGTGCCTGGCTGCAACTAGTGCGAGCCGGACCCGATGCCTGGCTGCAACTAGTGCGAGCCGGACCCGGTGCCTGTCTGCAACTAGTGCGAGCCGGACCCGGTGTCTGGCTGCAACTAGTGCGAGCCGGACCCGGTGCCTGGCTGCAACTAGTGCGAGCCGGACCCGGTGCCTGGCTGCAACAGTGCGAGCCGGACCCGGTGCCTGGCTGCAACTAGTGCAGGGCCAAGCTCAGGGCCTGGCTGCAACTAGTGCAGGCCAAGCTCAGGGCCTGGCTGCAACTAGTGCGAGCCGGACCCGGGCCTGGCTGCAACTAGTGCGAGCCGGACCCGGTGCCTGGCTGCAACTAGTGCGAGCCGGACCCGGTGCCTGGCTGCAACTAGTGCGAGCCGGACCCGGTGCCTGGCTGCAACTAGTGCGAGCCGGACCCGGTGCCTGGCTGCAACTAGTGCGAGCCGGACCCGGTGCCTGGCTGCAACTAGTGCGAGCCGGACCCGGTGCCTGGCTGCAACTAGTGCGAGCCGGACCCGGTGCCTGGCTGCAACTAGTGCGAGCCGGACCCGGTGCCTGCTGCAACTAGTGCAGGCCAAGCTCGGTGCCTGCTGCAACTAGTGCAGGCCAAGCTCGGTGCCTGGCTGCAACTAGTGCAGGCCAAGCTCGGTGCCTGGCTGCAACTAGTGCGAGCCGGACCCGGTGCCTGGCTGCATCTAGTGCAGGCCAAGCTCGGTGCCTGGCTTCAACTAGTGCGAGCCGGACCCGGTGCCTGGCTGCAACTAGTGCGAGCCGGACCCGGTGCTTGGCTGCAACTAGTGCGAGCCGGACCCGGTGCCTGGCTGCAACTAGTGCGAGCCGGACCCGGTGCCTGGCTGCAACTAGTGCGAGCCGGACCCGGTGCCTGGCTGCAACAAGTGCGAGCCGGACCCGGTGCCTGGCTGCAACTAGTGCAGGCCAAGCCCGGTGCCTGGCTGCAACTAGTGCGAGCCGGACCCGGTGCCTGGCTGCAACTAGTGCGAGCCGGACCCGGTGCCTGGCTGCAACTAGTGCGAGCCGGACCCGGTGCCTGGCTGCAACTAGTGCGAGCCGGACCCGGTGCCTGGCTGCAACTAGTGCGAGCCGGACCCGGTGCCTGGCTGCAACTAGTGCGAGCCGGACCCGGTGCCTGGCTGCAACTAGTGCGAGCCGGACCCGGTGCCTGGCTGCAACTAGTGCAGGCCAAGCCCAGGCCTGGCTGCATCTAGTGCAGGCCAAGCCCGGTGCCTGGCTGCAACTAGTGCGAGCCGGACCCGGTGCCTGGCTGCAACTAGTGCGAGCCGGACCCGGTGCCTGGCTGCAACTAGTGCGAGCCGGCCCGGTGCCTGGCTGCAACTAGTGCGAGCCGGACCCGGTGCCTGGCTGCAACTAGTGCGAGCCGGACCCGGTGCCTGGCTGCAACTAGTGCGAGCCGGACCCGGTGCCTGGCTGCAACTAGTGCGAGCCGGACCCGGTGCCTGGCTGCAACTAGTGCAGGCCAAGCCCGGTGCCTGGCTGCAACTAGTGCGAGCCGGACCCGGTGCCTGGCTGCATCTAGTGCAGGCCAAGCCCGTTGCCTGGCTGCAACTAGTGCGAGCCGGACCCGGTGCCTGGCTGCATCTAGTGCAGGCCAAGCCCGGTGCCTGGCTGCAACTAGTGCGAGCCGGACCCGGTGCCTGGCTGCAACTAGTGCGAGCCGGACCCGGTGCCTGGCTGCAACTAGTGCGAGCCGGACCCGGTGCCTGGCTGCAACTAGTGCGAGCCGGACCCGGTGCCTGGCTGCAACTAGTGCAGGCGAAGCCCGGTGCCTGGCTGCAACTAGTGCGAGCCGGACCCGGTGCCTGGCTGCATCTAGTGCAGGCCAAGCCCGGTGCCTGGCTGCATCTAGTGCAGGCCAAGCCCGGTGCCTGGCTGCAACTAGTGCGAGCCGGACCCGGTGCCTGGCTGCAACTAGTGCGAGCCGGACCCGGTGCCTGGCTGCAACTAGTGCGAGCACCCGGTGCCGACCCGGTGCCTGGCTGCAACTAGTGCGAGCCGGACCCGGTGCCTGGCTGCAACTAGTGCAGGCCAAGCCCGGTGCCTGGCTGCAACTAGTGCGAGCCGGACCGGTGCCTGGCTGCATCTAGTGCAGGCCAAGCCCGGTGCCTGGCTGCAACTAGTGCGAGCCGGACCCGGTGCCTGGCTGCAACTAGTGCAGGCCAAGCCCGGTGCCTGGCTGCAACTAGTGCGAGCCGGACCCGGTGCCTGGCTGCAACTAGTGCGAGCCGGACCCGGTGCCTGGCTGCAACTAGTGCGAGCCGGTCCCGGTGCCTGGCTGCAACTAGTGCGAGCCGGACCCGGTGCCTGGCTGCAACTAGTGCGAGCCGGACCCGGTGCCTGGCTGCAACTAGTGCGAGCCGGACCCGGTGCCTGGCTGCAACTAGTGCAGGCCAAGCCCGGTGCCTGGCTGCAACTAGTGCGAGCCGGACCCGGTGCCTGGCTGCATCTAGTGCAGGCCAAGCCCGGTGCCTGGCTGCAACTAGTGCGAGCCGGACCCGGTGCCTGGCTGCATCTAGTGCAGGCCAAGCCCGGTGCCTGGCTGCAACTAGTGCGAGCCGGACCCGGTGCCTGGCTGCAACTAGTGCGAGCCGGACCCGGTGCCTGGCTGCAACTAGTGCGAGCCGGACCCGGTGCCTGGCTGCATCTAGTGCAGGCCAAGCCCGGTGCCTGGCTGCAACTAGTGCGAGCCGGACCCGGTGCCTGGCTGCAACTAGTGCAGGCCAAGCCCGGTGCCTGGCTGCAACTAGTGCGAGCCGGACCCGGTGCCTGGCTGCAACTAGTGCGAGCCGGACCCGGTGCCTGGCTGCAACTAGTGCGAGCCGGACCCGGTGCCTGGCTGCAACTAGTGCGAGCCGGACCCGGTGCCTGGCTGCAACTAGTGCAGGCCAAGCCCGGTGCCTGGCTGCAACTAGTGCAGGCCAAGCCCGGTGCCTGGCTGCAACTAGTGCGAGCCGGACCCGGTGCCTGGCTGCAACTAGTGCAGGCCAAGCCCGGTGCCTGGCTGCAACTAGTGCGAGCCGGACCCGGTGCCTGGCTGCAACTAGTGCGAGCCAGACCCGGTGCCTGGCTGCAACTAGTGCGAGCCGGACCCGGTGCCTGGCTGCAACTAGTGCGAGCCGGACCCGGTGCCTGGCTGCAACTAGTGCAGGCCAAGCCCGGTGCCTGGCTGCAACTAGTGCGAGCCGGACCCGGTGCCTGGCTGCAACTAGTGCGAGCCGGACCCGGTGCCTGGCTGCATCTAGTGCAGGCCAAGCCCGGTGCCTGGCTGCAACTAGTGCGAGCCGGACCCGGTGCCTGGCTGCAACTAGTGCAGGCCAAGCCCGGTGCCTGGCTGCAACTAGTGCGAGCCGGACCCGGTGCCTGGCTGCAAGTAGTGCGAGCCGGACCCGGTGCCTGGCTGCAACTAGTGCGAGCCGGACCCGGTGCCTAGCTGCAACTAGTGCGAGCCGGGACCCGGTGCTTGGCTGCAACTAGTGCGAGCCGGACCCGGTGCCTGGCTGCATCTAGTGCAGGCCAAGCTCGGTGCCTGGCTGCAACTAGTGCGAGCCGGACCCGGTGCCTGGCTGCAACTAGTGCGAGCCGGACCCGGTGCCTGGCTGCAACTAGTGCGAGCCGGACCCGGTGCCTGGCTGCATCTAGTGCAGGCCAAGCCTCGGTGCCTGGCTGCAACTAGTGCGAGCCGGACCCGGTGCCTGGCTGCAACTAGTGCGAGGCCGGACCCGGTGCCTGGCTGCAACTAGTGCGAGCCGGACCCGGTGCCTGGCTGCAACTAGTGCGAGCCGGACCCGGTGCCTGGCTGCAACTAGTGCGAGCCGGACCCGGTGCCTGGCTGCAACTAGTGCGAGCCGGACCCGGTGCCTGGCTGCAACTAGTGCAGGCCAAGCTCGGTGCCTGGCTGCAACTAGTGCAGGCCAAGCTCGGTGCCTGCTGCAACTAGTGCAGGCCAAGCTCGGTGCCTGGCTGCAACTAGTGCGAGCCGGACCCGGTGCCTGGCTGCATCTAGTGCAGGCCAAGCTCGGTGCCTGGCTTCAACTAGTGCGAGCCGGACCCGGTGCCTGGCTGCAACTAGTGCGAGCCGGACCCGGTGCCTGGCTGCAACTAGTGCGAGCCGGACCCGGTGCCTGGCTGCAACTAGTGCGAGCCGGACCCGGTGCCTGGCTGCAACTAGTGCGAGCCGGACCCGGTGCCTGGCTGCAACTAGTGCGAGCCGGACCCGGTGCCTGGCTGCAACTAGTGCGAGCCGGACCCGGTGCCTGGCTGCAACTAGTGCGAGCCGGACCCGGTGCCTGGCTGCAACTAGTGCGAGCCGGACCCGGTGCCTGGCTGCAACTAGTGCGAGCCGGACCCGGTGCCTGGCTGCAACTAGTGCGAGCCGGACCCGTGCCTGGCTGCAACTAGTGCGAGCCGGACCCGGTGCCTGGCTGCAACTAGTGCGAGCCGGACCCGGTGCCTGGCTGCAACTAGTGCGAGCCGGACCCGATGCCTGGCTGCAACTAGTGCAGGCCAAGCCCGATACCTGGCTGCAACAAGTGCGAGCCGGACCCGGTGCCTGGCTGCAACTAGTGCAGGCCAAGCCCGGTGCCTGGCTGCAACTAGTGCGAGCCGGACCCGGTGCCTGGCTGCAACTAGTGCGAGCCGGACCCGGTGCCTGGCTGCAACTAGTGCGAGCCGGACCCGGTGCCTGGCTGCAACTAGTGCGAGCCGGACCCGGTGCCTGGCTGCATCTAGTGCAGGCCAAGCCCGGTGCCTGGCTGCAACTAGTGCGAGCCGGACCCGGTGCCTGGCTTGCAACTAGTGCGAGCCGGACCCGGTGCCTGGCTGCAACTAGTGCAGGCCAAGCCCGGTGCCTGGCTGCAACTAGTGCGAGCCGGACCCGGTGCCTGGCTGCAACTAGTGCGAGCCGGACCCGGTGCCTGGCTGCAACTAGTGCGAGCCGGACCCGGTGCCTGGCTGCAACTAGTGCGAGCCGGACCCGGTGCCTGGCTGCAACTAGTGCGAGCCGGACCCGGTGCCTGGCTGCAACTAGTGCGAGCCGGACCCGGTGCCTGGCTGCAACTAGTGCAGGCCAAGCCCAGGGCCTGGCTGCAACTAGTGCGAGCCGGACCCGGTGCCTGGCTGCAACTAGTGCGAGCCGGACCCGGTGCCTGGCTGCAACTAGTGCGAGCCGGACCCGGTGCCTGGCTGCAACTAGTGCGAGCCGGACCCGGTGCCTGGCTGCAACTAGTGCGAGCCGGACCCGGTGCCTGGCTGCAACTAGTGCGAGCCGGACCCGGTGCCTGGCTGCAACTAGTGCGAGCCGGACCCGGTGCCTGGCTGCAACTAGTGCGAGCCGGACCCGGTGCCTGGCTGCAACTAGTGCAGGCCAAGCTCGGTGCCTGCTGCAACTAGTGCAGGCCAAGCTCGGTGCCTGGCTGCAACTAGTGCAGGCCAAGCTCGGTGCCTGGCTGCAACTAGTGCGAGCCGGACCCGGTGCCTGGCTGCATCTAGTGCAGGCCAAGCTCGGTGCCTGGCTTCAACTAGTGCGAGCCGGACCCGGTGCCTGGCTGCAACTAGTGCGAGCCGGACCCGGTGCCTGGCTGCAACTAGTGCGAGCCGGACCCGGTGCCTGGCTGCAACTAGTGCGAGCCGGACCCGGTGCCTGGCTGCAACTAGTGCGAGCCGGACCCGGTGCCTGGCTGCAACTAGTGCGAGCCGGACCCGGTGCCTGGCTGCAACTAGTGCGAGCCGGACCCGGTGCCTGGCTGCAACTAGTGCAGGCCAAGCCCGGTGCCTGGCTGCAACTAGTGCGAGCCGGACCCGGTGCCTGGCTGCAACTAGTGCGAGCCGGACCCGGTGCCTGGCTGCATCTAGTGCAGGCCAAGCCCGGTGCCTGGCTGCAACTAGTGCGAGCCGGACCCGGTGCCTGGCTGCAACTAGTGCAGGCCAAGCCCGGTGCCTGGCTGCAACTAGTGCGAGCCGGACCCGGTGCCTGGCTGCAACTAGTGCGAGCCGGACCCGGTGCCTGGCTGCAACTAGTGCGAGCCGGACCCGGTGCCTGGCTGCAACTAGTGCAGGCCAAGCCCGGTGCCTGGCTGCAACTAGTGCGAGCCGGACCCGGTGCCTGGCTGCAACTAGTGCGAGCCGGACCCGGTGCCTGGCTGCAACTAGTGCGAGCCGGACCCGATGCCTGGCTGCATCTAGTGCAGGCCAAGCTCGGTGCCTGGCTGCAACTAGTGCGAGCCGGACCCGGTGCCTGGCTGCAACTAGTGCGAGCCGGACCCGGTGCTTGGCTGCAACTAGTGCGAGCCGGACCCGGTGCCTGGCTGCAACTAGTGCGAGCCGGACCCGGTGCCTGGCTGCAACTAGTGCGAGCCGGACCCGGTGCCTGGCTGCAACTAGTGCGAGCCGGACCCGGTGCCTGGCTGCAACTAGTGCGAGCCGGACCCGGTGCCTGGCTGCAACTAGTGCGAGCCGGACCCGGTGCCTGGCTGCAACTAGTGCGAGCCGGACCCGGTGCCTGGCTGCAACTAGTGCGAGCCGGACCCGGTGCCTGGCTGCAACTAGTGCAGGCCAAGCCCGGTGCCTGGCTGCAACTAGTGCGAGCCGGACCCGGTGCCTGGCTGCAACTAGTGCGAGCCGGACCCGGTGCCTGGCTGCAACTAGTGCGAGCCGGACCCGGTGCCTGGCTGCAACTAGTGCGAGCCGGACCCGGTGCCTGGCTGCAACTAGTGCGAGCCGGACCCGGTGCCTGGCTGCAACTAGTGCAGGCCAAGCCCGGTGCCTGCTGCAACTAGTGCAGGCCAAGCCCGGTGCCTGGCTGCAACTAGTGCGAGCCGGACCCGATGCCTGGCTGCAACTAGTGCGAGCCGGACCCGGTGCCTGGCTGCAACTAGTGCGAGCCGTTCCCGGTGCCTGGCTGCAACTAGTGCGAGCCGGACCCGGTGCCTGGCTGCAACTAGTGCGAGCCGGACCCGGTGCCTGGCTGCAACTAGTGCGAGCCGGACCCGGTGCCTGGCTGCAACTAGTGCGAGCCGGACCCGGTGCCTGGCTGCAACTAGTGCGAGCCGGACCCGGTGCCTGGCTGCAACTAGTGCGAGCCGGACCCCGGTGCCTGGCTGCAACTAGTGCAGGCCAAGCCCGATGCCTGGCTGCAACAAGTGCGAGCCGGACCCGGTGCCTGGCTGCAACTAGTGCAGGCCAAGCCCGGTGCCTGGCTGCAACTAGTGCGAGCCGGACCCGGTGCCTGGCTGCAACTAGTGCGAGCCGGACCCGGTGCCTGGCTGCAACTAGTGCGAGCCGGACCCGGTGCCTGGCTGCATCTAGTGCAGGCCAAGCCCGGTGCCTGGCTGCAACTAGTGCGAGCCGGACCCGGTGCCTGGCTGCAACTAGTGCGAGCCGGACCCGGTGCCTGGCTGCAACTAGTGCGAGCCGGACCCGGTGCCTGGCTGCAACTAGTGCAGGCCAAGCCCGGTGCCTGGCTGCAACTAGTGCGAGCCGGACCCGGTGCCTGGCTGCAACTAGTGCGAGCCGGACCCGGTGCCTGGCTGCAGCTAGTGCGAGCCGGACCCGGTGCCTGGCTGCAACTAGTGCGAGCCGGACCCGGTGCCTGGCTGCAACTAGTGCAGGCCAAGCCCGGTGCCTGGCTGCAACTAGTGCGAGCCGGACCCGGTGCCTGGCTGCAACTAGTGCGAGCCGGACCCGGTGCCTGGTTTCAACTAGTGCGAGCCGGACCCGGTGCCTGGCTGCAACTAGTGCAGGCCAAGCCCGGTTCCTTGGCTGCGAATAGTGCGAGCCGGACCCGGTGCCTGGCTGCAACTAGTGCGAGCCGGACCCGGTGCCTGGCTGCAACTAGTGCAGGCCAAGCCCGGTGCCTGGCTGCAACTAGTGCGAGCCGGACCCGATGCCTGGCTGCATCTAGTGCAGGCCAAGCCCGGTGCCTGGCTGCAACTAGTGCGAGCCGGACCCGGTGCCTGGCTGCAACTAGTGCGAGCCGGACCCGTGCCTGGCTGCAACTAGTGCGAGCCGGACCCGGTGCCTGGCTGCAACTAGTGCGAGCCGGACCCGGTGCCTGGCTGCAACTAGTGCGAGCCGGACCCGGTGCCTGGCTGCAACTAGTGCGAGCCGGACCCGGTGCCTGGCTGCAAACTAGTGCGAGCCGGACCCGGTGTCTGGCTGCAACTAGTGCGAGCCGGACCCGGTGCCTGGCTGCAACTAGTGCGAGCCGGACCCGGTGCCTGGCTGCAACTAGTGCGAGCCGGACCCGGTGCCTGGCTGCAACTAGTGCAGGCCAAGCTCAGGGCCCTGGCTGCAACTAGTGCGAGCCGGACCCGGGGCCTGGCTGCAACTAGTGCGAGCCGGACCCGGGGCCTGGCTGCAACTAGTGCGAGCCGGACCCGGTGCCTGGCTGCAACTAGTGCGAGCCGGACCCGGTGCCTGGCTGCAACTAGTGCGAGCCGGACCCGGTGCCTGGCTGCAACTAGTGCGAGCCGGACCCGGTGCCTGGCTGCAACTAGTGCGAGCCGGACCCGGTGCCTGGCTGCAACTAGTGCGAGCCGGACCCGGTGCCTGGCTGCAACTAGTGCAGGCCAAGCTCGGTGCCTGGCTGCACTAGTGCAGGCCAAGCTCGGTGCCTGGCTGCAACTAGTGCAGGCCAAGCTCGGTGCCTGGCTGCAACTAGTGCGAGCCGGACCCGGTGCCTGGCTGCATCTAGTGCAGGCCAAGCTCGGTGCCTGGCTTCAACTAGTGCGAGCCGGACCCGGTGCCTGGCTGCAACTAGTGCGAGCCGGACCCGGTGCTTGGCTGCAACTAGTGCGAGCCGGACCCGGTGCCTGGCTGCAACTAGTGCAGGCCAAGCCCGATGCCTGGCTGCAACAAGTGCGAGCCGGACCCGGTGCCTGGCTGCAACTAGTGCGAGCCGGACCCGGTGCCTGGCTGCAACTAGTGCAGGCCAAGCTCGGTGCCTGGCTGCAACTAGTGCAGGCCAAGCTCGGTGCCTGGCTGCACTAGTGCAGGCCAAGCTCGGTGCCTGGCTGCAACTAGTGCGAGCCGGACCCGGTGCCTGGCTGCATCTAGTGCAGGCCAAGCTCGGTGCCTGGCTTCAACTAGTGCGAGCCGGACCCGGTGCCTGGCTGCAACTAGTGCGAGCCGGACCCGGTGCTTGGCTGCAACTAGTGCGAGCCGGACCCGGTGCCTGGCTGCAACTAGTGCGAGCCGGACCCGGTGCCTGGCTGCAACTAGTGCGAGCCGGACCCGGTGCCTGGCTGCAACTAGTGCGAGCCGGACCCGGTGCCTGGCTGCAACAAGTGCGAGCCGGACCCGGTGCCTGGCTGCAACTAGTGCAGGCCAAGCCCGGTGCCTGGCTGCAACTAGTGCGAGCCGGACCCGGTGCCTGGCTGCAACTAGTGCGAGCCGGACCCGGTGCCTGGCTGCAACTAGTGCAGGCCAAGCCCGGTGCCTGGCTGCAACTAGTGCGAGCCGGACCCGGTGCCTGGCTGCAACTAGTGCGAGCCGGACCCGGTGCCTGGCTGCATCTAGTGCAGGCCAAGCCCGGTGCCTGGCTGCAACTAGTGCGAGCCGGACCCGGTGCCTGGCTGCAACTAGTGCGAGCCGGACCCGGTGCCTGGCTGCAACTAGTGCGAGCCGTTCCCGGTGCCTGGCTGCAACTAGTGCGAGCCGGACCCGGTGCCTGGCTGCAACTAGTGCGAGCCGGACCCGGTGCCTGGCTGCAACTAGTGCGAGCCGGACCCGGTGCCTGGCTGCAACTAGTGCGAGCCGGACCCGGTGCCTGGCTGCAACTAGTGCGAGCCGGACCCGGTGCCTGGCTGCAACTAGTGCGAGCCGGACCCGGTGCCTGGCTGCAACTAGTGCAGGCCAAGCCCGATGCCTGGCTGCAACAAGTGCGAGCCGGACCCGGTGCCTGGCTGCAACTAGTGCAGGCCAAGCCCGGTGCCTGGCTGCAACTAGTGCGAGCCGGACCAGGTGCCTGGCTGCAACTAGTGCGAGCCGGACCCGGTGCCTGGCTGCAACTAGTGCGAGCCGGACCCGGTGCCTGGCTGCATCTAGTGCAGGCCAAGCCCGGTGCCTGGCTGCAACTAGTGCGAGCCGGACCCGGTGCCTGGCTGCAACTAGTGCGAGCCGGACCCGGTGCCTGGCTGCAACTAGTGCAGGCCAAGCCCGGTGCCTGGCTGCAACTAGTGCGAGCCGGACCCGGTGCCTGGCTGCAACTAGTGCGAGCCGGACCCGGTGCCTGGCTGCAAACTAGTGCGAGCCGGACCCGGTGCCTGGCTGCAACTAGTGCGAGCCGGACCCGGTGCCTGGCTGCAACTAGTGCAGGCCAAGACCGTTGCCTGGCTGCAACTAGTGCGAGCCGGACCCGGTGCCTGGCTGCAACTAGTGCGAGCCGGACCCGGTGCCTGGTTTCAACTAGTGCGAGCCGGACCCGGTGCCTGGCTGCAACTAGTGCAGGCCAAGCCCGGTTCCTTGGCTGCGAATAGTGCGAGCCGGACCCGGTGCCTGGCTGCAACTAGTGCGAGCCGGACCCGGTGCCTGGCTGCAACTAGTGCGAGCCGGACCCGATGCCTGGCTGCAACTAGTGCGAGCCGGACCCGGTGCCTGGCTGCAACTAGTGCGAGCCGGACCCGGTGTCTGGCTGCAACTAGTGCGAGCCGGACCCGGTGCCTGGCTGCAACTAGTGCGAGCCGGACCCGGTGCCTGGCTGCAACTAGTGCGAGCCGGACCCGGTGCCTGGCTGCAACTAGTGCAGGCCAAGCTCAGGGCCTGGCTGCAACTAGTGCGAGCCGGACCCGGGGCCTGGCTGCAACTAGTGCGAGCCGGACCCGGGGCCTGGCTGCAACTAGTGCGAGCCGGACCCGGTGCCTGGCTGCAACTAGTGCGAGCCGGACCCGGTGCCTGGCTGCAACTAGTGCGAGCCGGACCCGGTGCCTGGCTGCAACTAGTGCGAGCCGGACCCGGTGCCTGGCTGCAACTAGTGCGAGCCGGACCCGGTGCCTGGCTGCAACTAGTGCGAGCCGGACCCGGTGCCTGGCTGCAACTAGTGCAGGCCAAGCTCGGTGCCTGGCTGCAACTAGTGCAGGCCAAGCTCGGTGCCTGGCTGCAACTAGTGCAGGCCAAGCTCGGTGCCTGGCTGCAACTAGTGCGAGCCGGACCCGGTGCCTGGCTGCATCTAGTGCAGGCCAAGCTCGGTGCCTGGCTTCAACTAGTGCGAGCCGGACCCGGTGCCTGGCTGCAACTAGTGCGAGCCGGACCCGGTGCTTGGCTGCAACTAGTGCGAGCCGGACCCGGTGCCTGGCTGCAACTAGTGCGAGCCGGACCCGGTGCCTGGCTGCAACTAGTGCGAGCCGGACCCGGTGCCTGGCTGCAACAAGTGCGAGCCGGACCCGGTGCCTGGCTGCAACTAGTGCAGGCCAAGCCCGGTGCCTGGCTGCAACTAGTGCGAGCCGGACCCGGTGCCTGGCTGCAACTAGTGCGAGCCGGACCCGGTGCCTGGCTGCAACTAGTGCGAGCCGGACCCGGTGCCTGGCTGCAACTAGTGCGAGCCGGACCCGGTGCCTGGCTGCAACTAGTGCGAGCCGGACCCGGTGCCTGGCTGCAACTAGTGCGAGCCGGACCCGGTGCCTGGCTGCAACTAGTGCGAGCCGGACCCGGTGCCTGGCTGCAACTAGTGCAGGCCAAGCCCAGGGCCTGGCTGCATCTAGTGCAGGCCAAGCCCGGTGCCTGGCTGCAACTAGTGCGAGCCGGACCCGGTGCCTGGCTGCAACTAGTGCGAGCCGGACCCGGTGCCTGGCTGCAACTAGTGCGAGCCGGACCCGGTGCCTGGCTGCAACTAGTGCGAGCCGACCCGTTGCCTGGCTGCAACTAGTGCGAGCCGGACCCGGTGCCTGGCTGCAACTAGTGCGAGCCGGACCCGGTGCCTGGCTGCAACTAGTGCAGGCCAAGCCCGGTGCCTGGCTGCAACTAGTGCGAGCCGGACCCGGTGCCTGGCTGCATCTAGTGCAGGCCAAGCCCGTTGCCTGGCTGCAACTAGTGCGAGCCGGACCCGGTGCCTGGCTGCATCTAGTGCAGGCCAAGCCCGGTGCCTGGCTGCAACTAGTGCGAGCCGGACCCGGTGCCTGGCTGCAACTAGTGCGAGCCGGACCCGGTGCCTGGCTGCAACTAGTGCGAGCCGGACCCGGTGCCTGGCTGCAACTAGTGCGAGCCGACCCGGTGCCTGGCTGCAACTAGTGCAGGCGAAGCCCGGTGCCTGGCTGCAACTAGTGCGAGCCGGACCCGGTGCCTGGCTGCATCTAGTGCAGGCCAAGCCCGGTGCCTGGCTGCATCTAGTGCAGGCCAAGCCCGGTGCCTGGCTGCAACTAGTGCGAGCCGGGACCCGGTGCCTGGCTGCAACTAGTGCGAGCCGGACCCGGTGCCTGGCTGCAACTAGTGCGAGCACCCGGTGCCGGACCCGGTGCCTGGCTGCAACTAGTGCGAGCCGGACCCGGTGCCTGGCTGCAACTAGTGCAGGCCAAGCCCGGTGCCTGGCTGCAACTAGTGCAGGCCAAGCCCGGTGCCTGGCTGCAACTAGTGCGAGCCGGACCCGGTGCCTGGCTGCATCTAGTGCAGGCCAAGCCCGGTGCCTGGCTGCAACTAGTGCGAGCCGGACCCGGTGCCTGGCTGCAACTAGTGCAGGCCAAGCCCGGTGCCTGGCTGCAACTAGTGCAGGCCAAGCCCGGTGCCTGGCTGCAACTAGTGCGAGCCGGACCCGGTGCCTGGCTGCAACTAGTGCGAGCCGGACCGGTGCCTGGCTGCAACTAGTGCGAGCCGGTCCCGGTGCCTGGCTGCAACTAGTGCGAGCCGGACCCGGTGCCTGGCTGCAACTAGTGCGAGCCGGACCCGGTGCCTGGCTGCAACTAGTGCGAGCCGGACCCGGTGCCTGGCTGCAACTAGTGCAGGCCAAGCCCGGTGCCTGGCTGCAACTAGTGCGAGCCGGACCCGGTGCCTGGCTGCATCTAGTGCAGGCCAAGCCCGGTGCCTGGCTGCAACTAGTGCGAGCCGGACCCGGTGCCTGGCTGCATCTAGTGCAGGCCAAGCCCGGTGCCTGGCTGCAACTAGTGCGAGCCGGACCCGGTGCCTGGCTGCAACTAGTGCGAGCCGGACCCGGTGCCTGGCTGCAACTAGTGCGAGCCGGACCCGGTGCCTGGCTGCATCTAGTGCAGGCCAAGCCCGGTGCCTGGCTGCAACTAGTGCGAGCCGGACCCGGTGCCTGGCTGCAACTAGTGCAGGCCAAGCCCGGTGCCTGGCTGCAACTAGTGCGAGCCGGACCCGGTGCCTGGCTGCAACTAGTGCGAGCCGGACCCGGTGCCTGGCTGCAACTAGTGCGAGCCGGACCCGGTGCCTGGCTGCAACTAGTGCGAGCCGGACCCGGTGCCTGGCTGCAACTAGTGCAGGCCAAGGCCCGGTGCCTGGCTGCAACTAGTGCAGGCCAAGCCCGGTGCCTGGCTGCAACTAGTGCGAGCCGGACCCGGTGCCTGGCTGCAACTAGTGCAGGCCAAGCCCGGTGCCTGGCTGCAACTAGTGCGAGCCGGACCCGGTGCCTGGCTGCAACTAGTGCAGGCCAAGCCCGGTGCCTGGCTGCAACTAGTGCAGGCCAAGCCCAGTACCTGGCTGCAACTAGTGCGAGCCGGACCCGGTGCCTGGCTGCAACTAGTGCGAGCCAGACCCGGTGCCTGGCTGCAACTAGTGCGAGCCGGACCCGGTGCCCTGGCTGCAACTAGTGCGAGCCGGACCCGGTGCCTGGCTGCAACTAGTGCAGGCCAAGCCCGGTGCCTGGCTG